>NW_021703782.1:82541324-82620261 GCF_005190385.1 Monodon monoceros
TGTGTGTGTGTGTGTGTGTGTGTGTGTGTGTGTGTGTGTGTGTGTGTAAAACATGCTTCCTATGTGGGGACTTAACCTCCATACCATAAAATCCCTCTAGATATTTATGGAGTCTTCAAGGGATGATCCAAGACCGTTCTAGAACAAATCTTTTCAACCACCATTTAAATCTGCCATTGTCTCTTCTCTCTTGTTCTACTTTACTTTCTTTCTGAGATATGCTTAGTAAAGTCATATGACGTTATTTGTACCACAACTACCACAGGTATATCTATACCATCTCCCATTACTAGAGATGTTGCCTTTTGTAATATGCCCTCTTGGCTCTGTCAGCCTCCCAGTTAGGCTAGTGCTAAAGCTACTCCATCGAAGGGGCAAATCCCACACACGCTGTTGTTGCCACAGTCAGACAGACTAAGCCCCAAGAAGTGCTGCCTCCAAATCTCACAGGTGTTGTGAGAGAAAGCCACTCTTTCCATTCCTGCTTACGTTTCCTCTCTCCTTGGGACTCAGACAGAATGCTGGTGACTTCTACCTCCCCAAGGGCATCCACTTTCTGTGTTTTGGAATAAATTTCCTCCTGGCACTTTCTTTCTTGTTAGGCAAGATTTCCATCTTACATTCTTGCAGAAGTCTTTCCTAGAGTCTTCTGACCTACCCCAGTCTGGTCTGGTGACTCTCTAGGCAAGCAGCACACTTTCATCACTGCCATCACTCTTGACTGTCACCCTCAGCCTTCACTTCTCTGCTTTCCCGTATAGGATCCTGTTTCCTGAATTTCATGATTTCCTCTTTCTTATTTCTTTGTTTTGGAGGAGCACATCCCTCACTTCCTAAGAAAGGGTGCACTAGAGGTGAAGTTTTTGTTTTTTTTAGAATTTTCATGTCTGAAATTGTCTTTTATCCTCACACGAAATAGTGATAGTTGGACGTATAAAGATTTCCAGATTAAAAATCACCATTTCCTTAGCACTTTGAAGGGATTGTACCATTGTCTTCTCATTTCCAGTGACATTCAGATTGTTCATTCTTTGTATGAAAACTTTTTTTTCTCAAGAATCTTTTCTTTCCCCTAGAATTCTGAAATTTCACTATGAAATGCCTTGGTGTGGGTGTATTTTCACCTATTATGCTGGTCAGAACTTTAAACCTGAGATTCATGTCTTTCATATGTAGGGAATTTTCTTGAATTATTTCACTGGTGATTTCTTCTCCTCCATTTTCTCCATTCTATCTGGTGGTTTGATTTGATTTTAACGTGAAGCTGTTTGGAAGCTCTGGGCACTAGAAGAGGTTTGTTGAATCTGGTCTTCACTGTAGGGTAACTGGATGGACTCCTTTCTTTGGGAACTTCCGATGTCAATATCTTTAGAGTTTTCTCTTTGGTTACAATCCCCAGGGAAGACTCTTCCAATCCCCTGTCTGGCTGCCAACCTCTGGGAGTTGAGTAGATGTGAAAAAGGGCTGAGGTCTGAACATTCAGTAAGTCAGTGCTCTGTCATTGCATTGTTTTCAGTACGGTGCCCAAGTCTCAACTGGGCCTGGTGCCCCCCAGTTCAGAGAAACTCTGTTCCCTTTCCTGAGAACAAAGCTCCAGGATCCTACCAGGATGGAGGAAGAATTGGAAAAGACTTTGGGGAGCCAACTGCTTCTTAAACATTCTTTTAACAAGTCTTCCTGTTGCTGGCCTCATCTTCTCTACCCCTTCCAGAAGTATTTGGTGCATTGATTCCTGAGCCCATTGGGAGTTCTGCAGTGTAAAGCAGACTGTTCTTGCCTCTCCTTGCTGCTGATTTAGAACTTTGGCTTTTTGAGTCTAAGGCGGTTTCTACCCATTCATCTACTTTCTAGCCCTTAACATTTTGTTTTATTGTCTCCTCTCCCATTTTCCTTTGTGAGTTCATACATTAAAAAAAATTCTTGGGTTTCCCTGGTGGCGCAGTGGTTGACAGTCCGCCTGCCGATGCAGGGGACACGGGTTCATGCCCCGGTCTGCGAAGATCCCACATGCCGCGGAGTGGCTGGGCCCGTGAGCCATGGCCGCTGAGCCTGCGCGCCTGGAGCCTGTGCTCCGCAACGGGAGAGGCCACAACAGTGAGAGGCCCGCGTTCCGCAAAAAAAAAAAAAAAAAAAATTCTTTACTTGAGATTTTATGGGATTTGAGAGGGAGCAGAATTAAATGCATATGTTTAATTCACCATTTAAAATCAGAAGTGCTTTCAAACTTATTTCCTCCCCTCTAGTCTCTGAACTGGATTGGAAGGAGTGGAAAGTTATATGAATTATGGCACCTTTATCCCTACACTCCCCAGTTAGAAAGCAGAAATAGATACAATGGATTTAGATTAAAAAGTTTTTTTCCCTCTGTGTTACATATGGACATGGTCCAATTCTATTTCTGCTTAAGATAAGATGAGCAGGGATGTATTTAAATTTCAGAAAGAGGAATGGAGATTAGATAATAAAATCTCCTGACTGTGTGGGATGTTGAAGTCGGTTATCAGGGGAATCCTCTGAAGCTTGTGAGTAGCTGAGTTGACAAAGAACTAGGAGCAAAAGCATGGATCTTAACTTGGCTGGCATTCCTTTGTGAGGCACAGCAATTAGCACAGAAGCAAGCACGCTCTTCTCTTTGTCTGGATGAAGAAATATCTGCAGTTTTAACCAAACACAATGTTCTTATTGATGCATGTTTGGATATTGCAGAGTTGTCCCTGAGATCAAGTTACTTACATCCAATTAGTGCCTGGGCATCATTTTTGAGAGTGGTGGGCATAGCTGCTGCCAGATGGGCAGTGACTCAGTGAGGATGGTAGAGGGGAGGAGGGGGATGTAGCAGCTGCTCTGAAAAATACCACATACGACCTACTCATTAATAATATATTCTCCAGTTTATTGTTTGAGAAGTGATAGCTGATTACCTCTCTACTTTCGCAGAGTCTTTCGGTTTACCTGCTCTGCCTTTTATTTTTCTTTTCTGTTATCCTTCATGTTACTTACAGACATAATTTCATCGGGATATTTTCTGGTGATTTTTTTTTCTGTTTTACTTTGAGGGTTGGGGTGTTCCCGTGAGCAGGAAAGCTTTCATTTTTTCAAGAAAGGGATTACGGAGCATGGTTCACCCATGTGAAGTTCCCTTTAGGTGCGTGTGTCACTGTATAGTGTGAAACCAATGCTGCAGGGAGAAAGCTATCCTAGCCCTGCCATGAAATTGGGTTGGATTTATGTTTGGCTGCAGAGTCAAAATAAAGAAAATAAAGGTGTCATTTACTACGTTGTACTGGAAGCTTGGCCACTCCTTGCCATTTCTGGGTTTTGAATTTGCGGGACAACACTGATACAGTGCTTATTTATTTGACCCGGATTTTCTAATCCCACATTTCTAAAGGCAGTGTTGCACAGGAGTAGAGTATGGGTTTTGGAGTGAGACAGACCTGGGTCCAGATGTGTGTGAGTGACTTTGACCAAGCTAGTTAGTCTCTCTAAACCCCAGCCTCCTTATTTGTAAAATAAGAATGATGTTTGTGCTCTTCCAAGGACCGCTGTGAAGATTAAATGAGCAAATATAAGTAAACAGCTCCTGTCATTGCCATGATTATTATTGCTGTTATTTCTATTCAAAGAAAGACTGGAATCATCATTAGGGAAAAAGTGGGAAAAGGCATTTTAGAAGTGACTTGGGGGTGAGCAAAGGCCAGTGAGCTCAGCCTACTCCTCCTGCAGAATCTAGTGGAAGATCTGCATAAATGTGGTTCCACAGCACAGACTAGAAAATCAATCTTGCTTTATCGAATGTCCACTAGTTCTACCTAGAATTTATCTTATCACACACCAGACATCCTTGTTAGGCCCCAGGAAAAAGCTCGGTAAATCATACTATTTCAAAGTCCCATTTACAAGAACGCTTCTTCCTTACCTGTGTCCAACTTCAACAGGCAGTGAACATTGATACTGTTGAGAGAATCCCAGTAGAGCAATAAAAAGCCTTAAATATATTGTTTTTAACTAAAAATTTTTTAAATTAATTAATTTATTTATTTTTGGCTGCGTTGGGTCTTTGTTGCTGTGCGCGGGCTTTCTCTAGTTGCGGCGAGTGGGGGCCACTCTTCATTGTGGTGCGCGGGCTTCTCATTGCCGTGGCTACTCTTGTTGTGGAGCACGGGCTCTAGGCGCACGGGCTTCAGTAGTTATGGCACGTGGGCTCAGTAGTTGTGGCTTGTAGGCTAGAGTGCAGGCTCAGTAGCTGTGGCACATGGGCTTAGTTGCTCCATGGCATGTGTGATCTTCTCTGAACAGGGCTCGAACCCGTGTCCCCTGCACTGGCAGGTGGATTCTTTTTTTTTTGCGGTACGCGGGTCTCTCACTGTTGTGGCCTCTCCCGTTGTGGAGCACAGGCTTCGGACGCGCAGGCTCAGCGGCCATGGCTCACAGGCCCAGCCGCTCCGCGGCATGTGGGATCCTCCCGGACCAGGGCACGAACCCATGTCCCCTGCATCAGCAGGCGGACTCTCAACCACTGCGCCACCAGGGAGGCCCTGGCAGGTGGATTCTTAACCGCTGCACCACCAGGGAAGTCCCTAACTAAAATATTTTAAAATGTCCAAATATTCATATGAGTAGTTGTACAAAGTAGTAAATGTGGAAAATTATCCGAACCTTCTAGCTGACACATTTTCGGAGTTGGAGAGAGTATAAAATAAAAAAAAAAGTGAGCTTGAAAAATAAACAGGAGTCAAAGGATCCGTGATTCAGAACTGGGTTTCCTGCATTAAAATACTTAAAGTTATGCAAAATTGACTGTGGAAAGAATAACACTTAGTAAATGAAGGCTTTTCTTTTTCCTGTGTATCAAATCAAATGCATTTCATAAAGGAGCAGGAACCTCTTAAAATAAATACAATGAAGCCTCCTTTAAGCATGCACTCTAGGGACTAACAAAAATCAATTGCCTCCTCAAGTTAGATCTTTAATAAAAGATGGAATCAAAATGGTATTGGAAGCTGCGTCCACATTCTGAAGAAGTGGCCCCTTAAGACGGCTGACTGCCCACCAGGCAGCATCTTTAGTACAGATTCTGTTGTCTTTTTTAAAGGAGATGGTTTGATTGAGGAATGCCGTATTGAATACAACGTCTAGTCCTTGCCATATTGAATATAAGCTTTAGCCCTTCACCTGTTTACTTATTAATGATCAGATTCATTATCTTAAATAGCAGAGAGAAAAAATATCTCCAAGCCTCATAATAGCAAGAGGGCGTATATTTATTTGTACTTCTCAAGAGAACTCCGCTTGGCTGATATCACCTAATTAATCTTTACAGTTGGTCCGTAAGGAGGATGCAGTTTTACTGTCCCTCAATCTGTAGATCTAATAACTGTGGAACATAGAAGATAAATTGTATTTGCCCTGAATAGCTGGTTTTAAAGGAGTCTCTACAGTGCCAATAATGAAGCCCATTCTAAGCTTTGTACACAAGGGGACTTTGACTCAGAGCTTCCTGTATGGGATGCCTGGAGACTGTTGAAACAGCGAAAATCTGTTAGAAATGTTCAGGTGGTTCCAGTTCTTGGAGCAACACAGTCTGTGCTATGCCTTTGGGACTTACTAGGGCCTCTTCTCTTTCCTAAATTTTGGGATCTGGGTGGGTTGGGATGCTGTGTGCAGTAAAGTACACAGTGACAATTCCTACCATGGGGAGAGAAGGATTAAAACGTTGTCATATGTCACTTGATCCACGTGGATGGGGCAGTGAAACAGTGAAAGCGGAATGGCTGTAATGATGACGATGATGAAAATAAGGACAGTGTTAATGACTTATTTTATTAAGTGCTACCCTGTGCAGGCCCAGAATCAAACATTCTACTTACTTTATTTTCTTTAATCAACACAATACTCTATGAGGTTGGTATTATTATCATACCAGGTTTACAGGGAAGAAAATAAAGTGTCTGACTTCTGTTAATAAAGAAAAATGTGGAAAATCAGAGCTTCACAGGAGTCATTTTCTTAAATTGAAATATAGTTGATTTACAATATTATATTAGTTTCAGGTGTACAGCGTGGTGATTCAGTGTTTTTACAGGTTATACGCCATTAAAAGTTATTACAACATGATGCCTATAATTCCCTGTGCTGTCCAATATATCCTTGTTGCTTATCTAACTTATACATAGTAGTTTGTATCTCTTAATCCCATACCCCATCTCCCCCCTCCCCCCTTCCCTCTCCCCACTGGTAACCACTAGTTTGTTTCCTATATCTGTGAGTCTGTTTCTTTTTTGCTATCTACATTCATTTGTTTTATTTTTTAGATTCCACATATAAGTGATATCATATGGCACTTATCTTTTTCTGTCTGACTTATTTCACTAAGCAAAATATTCTCTAGGTCCATCCACCTTGCTGCATATGGCAGAATTTCATTCTTTTTTATGGCCAAGTAATGTTCCATTGATACGTATACCACATCTTCTTTGGCCATTTGTCTGTTGTTGGATCCTTGGGTTGCTTCCATATGGTCCAGTTAGTTTTCAGTGAGAATTGTTCCACATGTAGATGTATTTTTGATGTGTTCACGGGAGAACATGAGCTATACATTTTCTTACTCTGCCATCTTGATTATCTCCCTGAGGGAGTCATTTTTTCCTGATGCAAAAGATGGCAGTTCACTTTGCGATGCTCCATTGGAGCAATGCTCCTCTATACAGTTCAACTCAATTTTTTATTTGAGGATATCTTTGGGATACTGTGTGCAGGGTTTGGGCTGGGGACTGAGCATAGGGAAATGAAAAGGGCACAATGTTTGTCCTTAAGAAGTTCAGCCCAAACTGGGCTACAAACTCAAATTCTTTCAGGGGCAGCCATGCAGCATGACACCAATGAGTATGACAAGGACTGAGGCCAACTGGAGATGTTCCAATTAAATGGCATTAACAACAAAAATTCCTGCTGTATGACCAGAACCCCTCTCTGGGCTGGATTAAGTCTGGCATTATTTTGCAACTCATGGACTAGCTATATTCTAATTTATTGATCAATATCATATTTTCTCTGTGATTTTTCATATTAAAATTAAAACATAGGACCTTTACCTCTGTGATATGGAAATTTTGATATGGAGGCTTAGGAACTACTGACGGCCATGCTCTGCTTTGAAGGATGCCACTGTAGTGAGAATGGAGTAGGCTTGCAGAGAGAAGCAGAGACAAGAGATGAGGTAATGGAAAGTCCAGATGGCATTCATATCCCCAGTTCCAGTTACCCTAAGGCCCAGTGGTACCTTTTCTGTGATTTGTTCAATGATTTCTTCAGTTATAGAAAATGATACTCTAGAATATCCTTCTAAGATATTTCTCTTTCTCTTTAAGCCAGTCCTAGTTTAAGGGGTTTCTGCCACTTGTAACTAAAAGTGACTTGGTTGATTCACAGGGCTGCCTGTGAACCCAGTAAGGGAGACGAAGGAGGTAGAAAGTCAAAGATGAGAGTATTGCAATCCATCCAGAGAGCACACAGCCAGCGGAGGCCATCTATACTCATAAGCCTAAACATAGAGACACGGGTACTCAAAACCCAACAGCTGGAGTCAAAATTAGAAGACAAAAGGATACTAAGGGAATTGGGGGGAAAAATTTGATAAGAAAAAAAATTCAGTTCCTATTTGGAACTGAAGCCAAAGCCATAATTAATGAGCTTTTGCCTGAAAGCTGTTGGAAAATGGATTCTGGTATTTCTCAGTAGGTCAAAGACAGGGCTCTTAAAGGAGGGGACGCTGGGACTAGTTTTCAAAAGGAGGAGGTGAAGCTGGAAGTACTGGGGCAGTCTGTAAAGTGGACTCACTTCTTTAGATTGTCTCAGAACCTACCCTGGCTTCTTAGGGGTCCTCTTCTCTCATTGGAGGTGGACCAGGATGGCTATACTGGCTTCATCTTCATCTGGATCTGAACTCTAAGGGTACTGCTACCTTCTTAGTATCAAGGAACATATAACACATCCTGAACATATTCTGTGAACGTCTTCCATGCTTTCTATTGCCAGCTCTGTTTAAAAAAACAAACAAACAAAACAGCTTTATTGAGATATAATTCATGTGCTAAACAATTCACCATTTAAGGTATGTGATTCAATGCCTTCTAGTGTATTCACAGTTGTGCAGCCACAATGACAATATATTGTAGAACATTATCTCCAACCCCAAAAGAAATCCTGTCCCCATTAGCAGTTACTCCTCATTTCTCTCTCAACGGTCCCACTCCCAGCCCTAGGAAACCACTAATCTGATTTCTGTCTCATTAGATTTGCCTGTTCTGGACATTGCACATAAATGGATTCATATAATATGTGCCTTTTGTGATTGGCTTCTTCCACTTGGCATAGTGTTTTCAAGGACCATCTATGTTGTAGATATATGAATAATTTGTGTCTTTATTGCCAAATAATAGCCCATTGTAGGGATATACCACATTTTATTTTTCCATTCCTCAGCTGATGGACATTTGAATTGTTTCCACTTTTTGGCTATTTTATGAATAACAGTGCTGTGAACATTCATGTACAACTTTTTGTGTAGATGTATGTTTTCATTTCTCTTGCATATATACCTAAGAATGGAATTGTTGGGTCATGTGGAAACTTTATATTTAACATTTTGGGGAAATGTCAAACTGTTACACAAAGTAGCCACACCATATTACATTCCCAGTGGCAAAGTATAAAGGTTCCAATTTTGCTGTATCCTCACCAATGCTTGTTTTATTAAATGTTTTTTGACCGTAGACATCCTAATGGTTATTAAGATGTATCACATTGTGGTTTTTATTTGTATTTCCCTCATGGCTAATAACATTGAGCATCTTTTTATGTGCTTATTGACCACTTATATATCTTCTTTGTAAAGATATCTATTTAGATTCTTTGTCCTTTTTTTTTTTTTTTTTTTTTTTGTGGTACGCGGGCCTCTCAGTGTTGTGGCCTCTCCGGTTGCAGAGCACAGGCTCTGGACGCGCAGGCTCAGTGGCCATGGCTCACGGGCCCAGCCACTCCGCGGCATGTGGGATCTCCCCGGACCGGGGCACGAACCCGTGTCCCCTGCATCGGCAGGCGGACTCTCAACCACTGCGCCACCAGGGAAGCCCTGTCCATTTTTTTTTAAACATCTTTATTGGAGTATAATTGCTTTACAATGGTGCGTTAGTTTCTGCTATATAACAAAGTGAATCAGCAATACATATACATATATCCCCATATCTCCTCCCTCTTGCGTCTCCCTCCCACCCTCCCTATCCCACCCCTCTAGGTGGTCACAAAGCACCGAGGAGCAGATCTCCCTGTGCTATGCAGCTGCTTCCCACTAGCTATCTAGTTAACATTTGGTAGTGTATATATATCCATGCCACTCTCTCACTTCATCCCAGCTTACCCTTCCCACTCCCCATGTCCTCAAGTCCATTCTCTACATCTGCGTCTTTATTCCTGTCCTGCCCCTAGGTTCATCAGAACCTTTTTTTTTTTTTTTTTAGATTCCATATATATGTGTTAGCATATGGTATTTTTCTCTTTTTGACTTACTTTACTCTGTATGCCAGACTCTAGGTCCATCCACCTCGCTACAAATAACTCAATTTCGTTTCTTTTTATGGCTGAGTAATATTCCATTGTATATATGTGCCACATCTTCTTTATCCATTCATCTGTCGATGGACACTTAGGTTGCTTCCGTGTCCTGCGTATTGTCAGTAGAGCTGCAATGAACATTGTGGTACGTGACTCGTTTTGAATTATGGTTTTCTCAGGGTGTATGCCCAGTAGTGGGATTGCTGGGTCATATGGTAGTTCTATTTTTAGTTATTTAAGGAACCTCCATACTGTTCTCCATAGTGGCTGTACCAATTCACATTCCCACCAGCAGTGCAAGAGTGTTCCCTTTTCTCCACACCCTCTCCAGCATTTATTGTTTCTAGATTTTTTGATGATGGCCATTCTGACCGGTGTGAGATGATACCTCATTGTAGTTTTGATTTGCATTTCTCTAATGATTAATGATGTTGAGCATTCTTTCATGGGTTTGTTAGCAATCTGTATATCTTCTTTGGAGAAATATCTACTTAGGTCTTCTGCCCATTTTTGGATTGGGTTTTTTGTTTTTTTGTTATTGAGCTGCATGAGCTGCTTGTAAATTTTGGAGATTAATCCTTTGTCAGTTGCTTCATTTGCAAATATTTTCTCCCATTCTGAGGGCTGTCTTTTTGTCTTGTTTATGGTTTCCTTTGCTGTGCAAAAGCTTTTAAGTTTCATTAGGTCCCATTTGTTTATTATTGTTTTTATTTCCATTTCTCTAGGAGGTGGGTCAAAAAGGATCTTGCTGTGATTTATGTCATAGAGTGTTCTGACTATGTTTTCCTCTGAGAGTTTTATAGTGTCTGGCCTTACATTTAGGTCTTTAATCCATTTTGAGTTTATTTTTGTGTGTGGTGTTTAGGGAGTTTTCTAATTTCATAATCTTACATGTAGCTGTCCAGTTTTCCCAGCACTACTTATTGAAGAGGCTGTCTTTTCTCCATTGTATATTCTTGCCTCCTTTATCAAAAATAAGGTGACCATATGTGTGTGGGTTTATCTCTGGGCTTTCTATCCTGTTCCATTGATCTATATTTCTGTTCTTGTGCCAGTACCATACTGTCTTGATTACTGTAGCTTTGTAGTGTAGTCTGAAGTCAGGGAGCCTGGTTCCTCCAGCTCCGTTTTTCTTTCTCAAGATTGCTTTGGCTATTTGGGGTCTTTTGTGTTTCCATACAAATTGTGAAATTTTTGTTCTAGTTCTGTGAAAAATGCCATTGGTAGTTTGATAGGGATTGCATTGAATCTGTAGATTGCTTTGGGTAGTTATAGTCATTTTCACAACATTGATTCTTCCAATCCAAGAACATGGTATATCTCTCCATCTATTTGTGTCATCTTTAATTTCTTTAATCAGTGTCTTATAATTTTCTACATACAGGTCCATTTCTTCTTCCTCTTCCTTTTTTTAAAAAAAGTTTGCTTTCTCTCCCTAGATGATCACCTGTACTTGGCAGGTAAGTTACCACATATGTTAATGACTCTAAAATCTGTATCTCTAATCTAGAACTCTTTTTTGATTCTCCAGACTGACACATTTACCTGGCACCAGTATTGAAGAAACCCCACAATCAGTGTGTTCAAAAGTGAATCAACATTTATCTCCTTAACCTCTTCCTCCTCTTCCTATGTTCCCTAGTGGAAGCACCATTCCACAATGTTGTCAAAGACAGAATCTTGGCATCATCCTGGATCTTTCCTCTCTGTCACTGTGTTAGTTTCATATTGCTGCTATAATAAATTACCACAAATTTAGTGCTTAAATCATACAAATTTAGTATCTTACGGTTCTGGAGGTCAGAAGACCAAAATGACTCTCACTGGGCTAAAATCAGGATATCGGCAGGCCAGCATTTCTTCTGAAGGCTCTGTGGGAGAATCTATTTCCTTGCTTTTTCCAGCGTCTAGAGGCTACCACTATTTTTTGGCTCGTGGCCTCCTTCCTCCATCTTCAAAGCCAGCAAGGTCAGTCCTCACACTGCCATCTCTGGTTCTCTTTCTTCTGCCCCCTTTTCCACTTTAAGGACCCATGTGATTCCACTGGACCTACCAGGATAATCTAGGATAATCTCCAGGTTTAAGGTCATCTGATTAGCCGCTTCATTCTATCTGCAACCTCAATTCCCCTTTGCCATATAGCCTAACATATTCTTAGGTTCCAGGGACATCTTTGGGGGGCTGTGATACTGCCTACCACACCTTACTTAGCTAATCAAACACTAGGTCTAATAACTTCTGCCTCCTAAATATGTCTCAATCCCATCCAGTTCCCTTTTCCTCATTTGTCTCCAAAATAATTCAGATCTCATCAACTGTCACCTCAATTATGCTAATAGTTTCCTAACTGGCCTCCCAGTGTTTGGCTTTCTCTTTCCCAATCCATTCTACACGACCCTTTCCCTCAGGATGTGGGCTATACTTCTTAACATGGAGTATGGGTCCCTTCACGATATATCCCTTGCTTACAACCTCACCTCCATCTCTTGCTAGTATCTCCTTGTACCTTTTATTTTAGCTACTTCTGAACTTCTGTCATCTTCTTCCAACGCAAGGTACTCTCTCTTACCTCCAGGCCTGCATACCTGCTCCTTAAAACTGCAATAAGTTGTGTTTCAGTTTTCACTTTGCTAAAGTCTACTTTATTTCTCTTTCAGGACTCACTTAAAATATCCCTTCCTTTAGGAAGTCTTTTGCTATTCCCCATCCTCCGGAAGTTATGTGTCCCTACTTCCCTATATCAGCACTTATTATTTTTGCATTGTAAGCATCATATCTGTCTTGCTTATCATCCCTGGTGTATTTTTAGTGCCTAGCTGGTGCCTGACATATATTAAATTCTCAATATAAATTTGTTGAGTTAGAGAAAAATATCAGTATGGTCCTTTATCAAATAAAGTGGCCTTGCTTGGTTCAGCCCTGCCTACCTCTTGAAATTCATCCTGCCTGTCTCGCACTCTTCCTTTCTGTGATCCATGCACACTGGCCTCTCAGTGCTGCCAAGGGCCCCTGCTCCATCATGCTGTAGGAACATTGCCTATGTTGTACCTTCTCCCTGGAATGAATTCCTGTGCCCATACCTCTCCTGCAGATCTCAGCCCAGGGATCACTTCTTCAGGGAAATTTTTCTTGACTGTCCCCCTTTTATAGACTAAATGTTTGTGCAGCCTCCCCATTCATATGTTGAAACATTAAACTGTGGAGATCAGGCCTTTGGGCGGTAGTTAGGTTTTGATGAGGTCATAAGCGTGGGCCCCATGATGGGATTAGTGTCCTTATGAGAAGAGGAAGAGACTAGAGCTGTCTTTCTCTCTTCATATGAAGACACAGTGAGAAGGCAGCCATCTGCACCCAGGAAGAGGGTCTTCATCAGACACTGAATTGGCTGGTACTTTGATCTTGGACTCCCAGCCTCCAGAACTGTGAGAAAAAAATGTCTGTTGTCTATGGTATTAAGCCCCACAGTCTATGGTATTTTGTTATGGTTTACAGCAGTCTGAGCTGACTAAGACACACCCCATCCCCTTTCCCAGTCAAACTCTCTTGTTATGTATTCTTCAAAAACACTTACATTAGAGCCATTATCTCAGTATTTATGCATTCATTAGAGGGGATATTTAATTAATGTTCGTCTCACTAACAGACTAGGTTCCATAAGAACAGGAACTATCTATTTTGACTTATCATTTTATTCCCATTCAGCCACCAATAAATATTTGTTGGATAAAAAAAAAGCAATGAATGGATCCTTTTATCCTCTGAGTTTCTCCCTTTTTCTCTCCCTTACTCCTTTTCTCTACTCTTCACTGTGCTAGCTAGGGCAACTTATCATAAACACACGAGCACAAAAGTGTTTCTTTGTCTACATTGGAGTAGCTATATAAGACTCGTGAGATTGTCTGGACCAATCTCCATACCAGGCAGAAGTTCATTCACCCAGCCTGAGGCTTGGGCTGATAACTTATGAACTTTTTCAGTTGCTGGCAGCTCATGACATTTGAATTTGTTATAGTTTTCAACAGTTCTGATTGTTTGAAAACTCTCCATTTACCAAACCAACAACCATCTTCTTAAATTCCTCCCATTCATCCCATTTCAGCCCTCTGCAGCAATACATGATAAAGTTATTCTCTCTTCTACGTGACTCCCTTCATATTTTTAAAGGCAGGTATTAGGGACTCTCTTCCGTTGCCCAAGACTCTTGTCTAGGGTCCATTCCTTTCAACCATTGCCATTCTGTTTGTGTTTGGTGGCTCTTCTCTTACTTCTTTCCCTATCTCCTTCCTTCTCCCACCCTTACTTCCTTCTTCCCATTTTTCCTTTCCTCTTCCCTTCCTCCCCATTCCCTCCTCTCCTTTTCTATTTTCTTTCTTTCCTTCCTTTCTCCTGTTTCCTCTTCCCCTTGTCCTTTTGTTTCCCTCTGCGCTTCCCTTCCCTCCTCCCTTTCCCTACTTCATTTCCCAAATAATATAAAGCAACTAGGTGACCTCTAGTTCTCATTTTTCTCTTAAAGATCAGACCTACCCTGATCATCACAGTGGACAGGGAAGGAAGGAGAGAGGGACATCCCCAGCTGTGGGTTATTTTGATAAGAGTGACAGTTGTGCTTTCATCCAAACTGTGGTTGAAAATGTTGAACAGGATTGAGCTATGTACAGAAACCTGGGAATCCTACTAAAAGTTCCCTTCAAGTTAATACTGATCCATTAATTAACACTCTCAGTTGTTAATATGCTGTCACCAAAGCCATGTGGAAAATGTGACTGATAATGTAATCACCAGGAAATCTTGAAAGCTAGATTTAATATGTCAGAGAAATCCATTCATTCATTGATTCACTCAATTGAGTGCCCACTTCCTATGTAGCCCTGACATTTTAAACTGAATATTTTGGTAATGGCAGCTATAATAGAGCTTTGAAATTTCAGAATGTCAAGCTTCTGTCCACCCAGAAGTCATGTAATGAGTTTCTTGTCTGTTTGGATACATTCAGAAAATATACCATAGTCACTGATCAATTTTGTATTTGATCCTGGGTCCTTCTGCTTTAACCTTAGAAGTTCCATTCATCGACTCATCTGACATGTAAGTGCATTGCTGTGGTGGGTGCTCCCATCTTCTTGGCTAACTGAAATGGGTATTGTGACTATCTCTTTTCATTAGGTCAGCTATGCTGCTTTAGCATCCCAGAAGAAGCAGTCAAGGCTCTAGAGTGCATGAATGATTGGAATCTGTGAATCATTGTCAGTGTTCCTGGATCTTTTACCAAGGGGGTGGCCCTGAACAAGTGCCAGATATCAGTGCAGATCAGTTCCCAGCTGCACTGGGATACTTTACTTAAAACTACGGTTTTTCTGTAAGTGCGATAAGGACATATTTCCTTTCTTTCCAACCCCCCCTGTTCAAGTGATCATCAAATCTTGTCATTTTTTTTCCTACCTCTTAACTCTCTTTGGTGTTTGTCCTCCCATCTCCATCCTTCTTGCTACTACTTTATCCAGATCATCATCATCTTCCATCTGAATTGCAGATTCTTCCTTCCTCCTGCCTTGCCTTCCTCCTGATATCGTTCACACTGTAGCAAGAGCGATGTTTCTAAAACATAAATCAACTCAAGTCATTCTCCTGCTCAAAAACCTTCAGGGGCCTCCCCGGTGGCGCGGTGGTTGAGAGTCCGCCTAACGATGCAGGGGACACGGGCTCCTGCCCTGGTCCGGGAAGATCCCACATGCCACGGAGCGGCTGGGCCCGTGAGCCATGGCCGCTGAGCCTGCGCGTTCGGAGCCTGTGCTCCGCAACGGGAGAGGCCACAACAGTGAGAGGCCCGCGTACCGCAAAAACAAACAAACAAACAAACAAAAACCTTCAGTAGCTCCCTACTGCCTACAGATTTAGGCCTAATCTCTTATCAAGACATTCAAGGCCATTTGTGATTTGGTTCTAACCTTCCTCTGTTGCCTGACCTTTCCCCATTCTCTGTATAGTTCCTTTGGCTCCCTCCATTTCCTTGAATGTATTACCTTTGCACTTGCTAGTGTTCTGTCTGAATACCCTACTTTCTCCGTCTTCTTGCTGACTACCCAAGAGTCCATGCAAACACATCAGAGATGCTCCCTGCGACACCCCTGCCTCACCAGACCCAGGCAGAATTGGACATTCCTCCCTTTTGTTTTTATGTTTCTTTAAATTAGGTTATTAACAGATTATTTCTGTCTTGAGGTAAGGGGTTATGATTTTATTTTGTCTATCCCTAACAATTGAAACATAGCAGGTGCATACTATATATTTGTTGAGTTAATTCATAAATACCATCACACTAGGAAACACTTATGTGGTCCTTATTCTGGATCAGGCCCTGCTCTGAGCACTCTATACCTGTTGCCTATTTAAGGAGTGAATGTGTGCAGCCTGGTGGCCTTTTTGGTTAATATGCACTGCCTTATGACTTAAACGTCACAGAAATGTGAAACCCACTCTAGCAGCCCTTCTGTCACCAATTTGGACCCCCATTTCCTTGCTTCTACTTTTCTCAGCTCACTAATGACATCCCTGCATGCTTCAGTCTATCTCAGTTCTAAAAACAATCTGCTATTAAGGCAGGAAGTTTCAAGAAGCCCCAGTCCTCCTCCCCAACGAGTTGTAGTGTCAGGCCCAAGCAGTGACCACAAGTTCCAAGCCATGCTGTCAGTGGCTTTGCAGCTCATCTGACTCAGAGTGTGGTATCTGAACAGTGACCCTATAATCCGTGTTTATCAAGCTCTCTATTCCTTTCTCAGACCTTGAAACTGTCCATCCTAGAATTGTCCCCTTGTACCCAGTTTTCTAACTTCAATATTCCCTCATCCTCTATTCCTCAGGTGCCTCAATCAGTGGGACTAAACTTCTGACTTAGTCACTATTCCAAGGGACTTAGTCATTAAATGACTTTCTCAAGATCACATAGCCAGTAAGTGGTAGAACCAAGATTCAAATTAGTTAACATTCTGATTCCAAACATAAAATAGCTTTTTCTCTGTAAATTGGAGGAAGAAACACTTGGGACAAGCACAGAAGTGTTTCTGGGCCACTAAAGGAGGTTGAGTTCATGCTAAGTGCTCAATGAATACTCCCTGTTTTGGATGTTGATCTAGTGTCACTGCATAAGCCTCTCTTATTGATTGCGGCCAAGGCAATGATAAAATTATGAAGTGGAACCAATCAAAAGCTTCTCTGAACTTGGAAAGCCTTGTAGGTATGTAACTGGGGGTTGCCAAAGGTGACAGAAGATGTGGTTAAAAGCACATTCAAACCCAGTGAAAGGCTGACAGTTGCTGGAACAACTTTCCCCAAGTAGGTGAGGGTATTTGAGTGTGGGGAACAGGTATGAATTCCGTGTAAACAATGGTGAGCTTGAGCTACCCTGAGATCACAGAAACTGTGAGGAAGCTGATGAGCCAGGAGAGTCTACAAAGGGAGAGACACAGCAACAGCATCAGGAGAGAGGGCAGGTGCCATAGGAGACCAAGTCAAGGGGAACCTTTCTAAAGAAGATACCATCCTCGAGATGGGAAATGGCTAGAGCAGAATATAACCCTTCATCTGTAGCAGGGGTTGGTTAGCAGTGCATACGGGGTGGGCAAGGCAGTTTCTGAATGAGTGAGCATACAACTGAATGGTCCCATGGACGTGAAAGTGAGCACGTGTGATCTGAATAAGCACCTTTAATATCAGAATGGGCTTGTGAAACATCTGTGTGCGTTGTGAAACATGTATGAACATGTGTAAGGTCTGAGTGAACATGTATTGATATATTATCTGCAAAAGGGTAGGTGGCATCTAAATAAACACGTGAGTGTGGAAGATCAAAATGAATAGTTATGTAAGATTTAGGTAAGCATTTTTAACAACACAGCAAACATGTGTATCATCTCAGTGAGCATGTGTAGTGTCTGATGAGGGTTTGTGATGTCTCAGGTGTGACTTTCTGAATAAGCATGAGCATGACCTGAATATCAGTGTGTAATGTTTGAGCTATTTACTATCTAAATGAATCTGTTTTTAAAACAACTAACATGTGTAACATTTTAGTGAACGTGTGTGTCACCTGTGTTAGTAGAACATGTGAATGAGGATGTGTAACATCTAAGTTGGTGGGTCTCAAACTTGAGCGTGTGCCAGAATCACCTACAGGACTTGTTAAGCACACATTGCTGGGAACTCTTCCCCAGAGTTTCTGAATCAGAAGGTCTGGGGTTGGGCCCAAGAATATGCGTTCAGATGATCCTGGTGCTGCTGGTCTGGGAACCACATTTTGAGAACTACTGTTTCAAGTATGAGTGATGCCTATGTGTGGCATTTCAGTGAGCTGATAAACAGCTACACGGGCACGTGGCAGATCTAAGTGAACACAGGTAACATTTAAGGGACATATGTATCACCTGAGCAAACACTGTGAAAGCTATACAAGCCCATGTAACATTGGAATGATGTTTGAGGAACATAAGTGAACCTCAGTATGTTTGCAGAAACATCTGAATAAGCATATATAAATATGAGGACACATGGAATATCTGAAGGAGTTTGAGTACCATCTGAGTAGATATATCTAGATGGTGTGTATGTGTTTTACATCTGAAGGCACTCATTGTCTATATGACTAGACAGACATCTGTACAAATAATTACCGTGCATCCTGGAAAATGCAGCAGTGAGTGTCCAGGGAATAAAGATGCACAAGAAGCAATAGCTACACTAGGAGCAGAAGCTACTAGAGGAGAATGGAGGTGGAAGATGACCTGTGAGGTCTGTTTTAAACGCTGATTAGGCCTATAGCTATACCACACTGAATGTGCTGCTTCTCATCTGATCTTAGAAGCTAAGCAGAGTTGGGCTTGGCTAGTATTTGGATAGGAGACCAACTGGGAATACCCAGTGCTGTAAGCTTTTTTTTTTTTTTTTTAAAGCTGATTAAGAATTCTCTAGAATGACAGGAGGAGGTAGGTGGGGAAAGTCTTTCTGTAAGAGAGCACAGCATAAGCAAAGGCATAACACAGAATAGCTTGGTGTGCTTAGGGAACTAAAAGTGGTTTGGGATTTTGAGAATAAAATATGATGTGGGAGCAGGGGCTGAGGCTAGAGGGTTCCCAATGGATCAGATCATGGAGATCCTTATGAGTCATGATATAGAATATGGTGTTTTTTTCCTCGTGGCAAATGATACAAAATCAGTGAATTGGTTTTAGGCAGGGGATTAATGTGATGGGTTTATGTTCAGAAATATCACTCTGGAGTGTGAATGGAAGATAGATTGGGAATGGAGCAGGAAGTCTACTGCAACATCTGTTATATTTATGACAGGTGATGAGGTCTTAAGCTATAAAAAATGCAGTGGAAAATAAGGGACAAAATTAGGATCTATTTTAGGAGATAAGAGTCCACAGGACTTGTGGACCTGATGGGTCATGAGTCTCAGGTGGAAAGAATGGGAGAGACAGGGAATATGGGAGAATGGATTGGAAAGAATCATGTATTTAGTATTAGATACCGTCAATTTAGGTGCTTCTTCGACATTCAGAAAGGGATGTTATACACTTGGGTCTGGAGCTCAGGGGACAGTCCAGGCCAAAGACAGAAATTTGGAAATGATTAGTTAGTGATAACTACACTCATGGGAATGGCCAGACGTTGGTGAGAAGAGTAAAGAGTAAAGAGGCCAAAGATGGGGAAACCTAGGATCATCAACATTTGAGGGGTAGGCAAATGAAGACTCAAGTAAAAGGAAATTAGGTGGAATGTTAGAAAGGTAGAGGCATGCAGAATCATGTGACCTCGTGAAACATTGAGTTCCTTTAGAAGTCGGGGGAAATCCATTTCATTTAAATGATTTGCAGATGGTTCTGGATTGAGAGTTGGCGGTTCAAGAGGGAGTCCTGCGTTCCATCCTGGCTGTGCTACTAGGTACTTTTGTGGCCTTGGTTCATTAATTTGAGTCCCTGGGCCTCAGTTTTAAAATATGAAAAATGATAAGGCAATCTTGACTGTGAGAGAACAAGAGCTTCGTAGTTTCTGTTTTGCCTGTGAACAAGAGTTTAAAGACTGTCCTTGGAACTGTTGTTAACAAGGGCAAGTTCTGGAGTTGCTCAGTCCTGGGTTAAAATCCTGAAGGCATTCATTTCCCAGTTCTTTGACCCTGGGTAAATTACTTAATCCCTCTAAGCCTCAATTTCCTATAAAATAAGTCAAACAGTAGTGGGTTGTTTTTGTGTGAGTATTTAAAGAGACAAGCCACATAAACTGCTTAGCACAATGCCTGGTTCAGAGTAAGTGTTCAAACAAACAAACCCATCAACAGCAGCAACAAAAGCCACGAATTCATGATGATGGAGGAAGTTAAATTAGATCATCCCTGAAGTCTTTTCCAGCCCAACACTCTTTGTGCTTGTTTCTCTTTTTGACTGTGATCCTGGGGTGAGACACTCAGTAGACATTTATGACCTAAATATTGACTAGGAAGAAGGATTTGGTTTCTGATTTCTGACATATATTACACAGTCAAGAAAAAATAATCCCGATGGAAAAAAAACTAACATAAAATGCAAATACACTAAAAAAAATATATATGGCTCGCCAGACAGTGCCCCTCCTCCTCTCCCCATCAGGCATCTGAGGATCCTGTGCTACACTGAATCCAAAGAGCATCTTCCACTAATGACCCGTAATAAATTGTTTCCTTGATGCATTCACTGGGACGGGTGATTATTTGTTTCTCAAAATATAGCAGTAAAATAAGAAGGAGTCATGGGCTTGGGGAGAATGTGGTGGCTGATTATTCCTCTTCCTTTTTTTTTTTTTTTTAACATCTTTATTGGAGTATAATTGCTTTACATTGTTGTGTTAGTTTCTGCTGTATAACAAAGTGAATCAGCTATATGTATACATATATCCCCATATCCCCACCCTCTTGTGTCTCCCTCCCACTCCCCCTATCCCACCCCTCTAGGTGGTCACAAAGCACCGAGCTGATCTCCCTGTGCTATGCGGCTACTTCCCACTAGCTATCAATTTTACATTTGGTAGTGTATATAAGTCCATGCCACTCTCTCACTTCGTCCCAGCTAACCCTTCCCCCTCGCCGTGTCCTCAAGTCCATTCTCTACATCTGCATCTTTATTCCTGTCCTGCCCCTAGGTTCATCAGAACCATTTTTTTAAATTAGATTCCATATATATATGTTTTTATTTTTCTCTTTCTGACTTACTTCACTCTGTATGACAGACTCTAGGTCCATCCACCTCACTACAAATAACTCAATTTCGTTTCTTCTTATGGCTGAGTAATATTCCATTGTGTATATGTGCCACATCTTCTTTATCCATTCATCTGTGGATGGACATCTAGGTTGCTTCCATGTCCTGACTATTGTAAATAGTGCTGCAGTGAACATTGTGGTACATGACTCTTTGAATTATGGTTTTCTCAGGGTGTATGCCCAGTAGTGGGATTGCTGGGTCATATGGTAGTTCTATTTTTAGTTTTTTAAGGAACCTCCATACTGTTCTCCATAGTGGCTGTATCAATTTACATTCCCACAAACAATGCAAGGGTTCCCTTTTCTCCACACCCTCTCCAGCATTTATTGTTTCTAGATTTTTTGATGATGGCCATTCTGACCCGTGTGAAGTGGTACCTCATTGTAGTTTTGACTTGCATTTCTCTAATAATTAGTGATGTTGAGCATCCTTTCCTGTGTTTGTTGGCAATCTGTATATCTTCTTTGGAGAAATGTCTATTTAGGTCTTCTGCCCATTTTTGGATTGGGTTGTTTGTTTTTTTGTTATTGAGCTGCATGAGCTGCTTGTAAATTTTGAAGATTAATCCTCTGTCAGTTGCTTCATTTGCAAATGTTTTCTCCCATTCTGAGGGTTGTCTTTTCATCTTGTGTATGGTTTCTTTTGCTGTGCAAAAGCGTCTAAGTTTCATTAGGTCCCATTTATTTGTTTTTATTTCCATTTCTCTAGGATGTGGGTCAAAAAGGATCTTGCTGTGATTTATGTCAAAGAGTGTTCTGACTATGTTTTCCTCTAAGAGTTTTATAGTGTCCGGTCTTACATTTAGGTCTTTAATCCATTTTGAATTATTTTAGTGTATGGTGTTAGGAAGTGTTCTAATTTCATTCTTTTCCATGTAGCTGTCCAGTTTTCCCAGCACCACTTATTGAACAGGCTGTCTTTTCTCCATTGTATATTCTTGCCTCCTTTATCAATGATAAGGTAACCATATGTGCATGGGTTTATCTCTGGGCTTTCTATCCTGTTCCATTGATCTATATTTCTGTTTTTGTGCCAGTACCATACAGTCTTGATTACTGTAGCTTTGTAGTACATTCTAAAGTCCAGGAGCTTTATTCCTCCAGCTCCGTTTTTCTTTCTCAAGGTTGCTTTGGCTATTTGGAGTTTTTAGTGTTTCCATACAAATTGTGAAATTTTTTGTTCTACTTCTGTGAAAAATGCCATTGGTATTTTGATAGGGATTGCATTGAATCTGTAGATTGCTTTGGGTAGTAGAGTCATTTTCACAATGTTGATTCTTCCAATCCAAGAATATGGTATATCTCTCCATCTGTCTGTATCATCTTTAATTTCTTTCATCAGTATCTTATAGTTTTTTGAGTACAGGTCTTTTGTCTCCTTAGGTAGGTTTATTCCTAGGTATTTTATTCTTTTTGTTGCAGTGGTAAATGGGAGTGTTTCCTCAATTTCTCTTTCAGGATTTTCATCAATAGTGTATAGGAATGCAAGAGATGTCTGTGCATTAATTTTGTATCCTGCTATTTTACCAAATTCATTGACTAGCTCTAGTAGTTTTCTGGTAACATCTTTAGGATTCTCTATGAATAGTATCATGTCATCTGCAAACAGTGACAGCTTTACTTCTTCTTTTCCGATTTGGATTCCTTTTATTTCTTTTTCTTCTCTGATTTCTGTGGCTAAAAATTCCAAAACTATGTTGAATAATAGTGGTGAGAATAGTCATCCTTGTCTTGTTCCTGATTTTAGAGGAAATGGTTTCAGTTTTTCATCATTAAGAATGATGTTGGCTGTGGCTTTGTCATATATGGTCTTTATTATGTTGAGGTAGGTCCCCTCTATGCCTACTTTCTGGAGGTTTTTTATCATAAATCGGTGTTGAATTTTGTTGAAAGCTTTTTCTGCATCTATTGAGATGATCATATGGTTTTTATTCTTCAATTTGTTAATATTGTGTATCACATTGATTGATTTGCATATATTGAAGAACTCTTGCATTCCTGGGATAAGCCCCACTTGATCATGTGTGATCCTTTTAATGTGCTGTTGGATTCTGTTTGCTAGTATTGTGTTGTATTCCTCTTCCTTTTATCACACTTGGTCAGAGTGTCTCATTACTTCCTTTATGAGAGTCACATGGTTGGCATTTTTTTGTATGTACATTATCTAGAAAAATGTGAGATGGACAAAAGTGGGTTATTAACATGGATCCCCGACTAAATTTAAGACCCAGCAAGGTGGAAAGATAAAGAAGTCTGACTCAAAGTCTGTGGCGCAGGGAAATTGAGAAGATGAGATCTCACCTTTGTGGTGACAGTGTCTATTTTGCAATGCAAAACCATCCTCACCTCCATGAAAAGGGAGGCTAAAGTGACCAAGTGGATTAAAGGCTGCACCCAGGAAAGAAGTGAGAGTTGGGTTTTGCCTTCTGCTCATTTTATTTTTATTTGTAAAAAAACCTAGAATTTCATTTCAAGGTGTTATTTGAGTTGCTTGCCTCTGTATATGTCCTCCACCCTAATTCCTCACACTTTGCCCTGCTTACCTGCTTGAAATACAACCTCATTGCTCTCAAACCCTGAAAACACTATAATTATTATGTAAATGTATTTTAGAACACACATTTTTATATGCTAGCATTTAGGAAATTTTAAGGAACTATAGTCTGATAATATATGGGATAGACTTAAAGACAGTTTGTCAGAGATAATTTACTCTTTGTTCTGTGTGTGTGTGTGTGTGTCTGTGTTTAGTTTTGATCATAGTTCACATTTATTGAGCATTTTGAATCCCGGTGCTTTTCCAAGTTCTTTATCATTTAATCCTCACAGTTAGGGCCCCATTCTTTTTTTTTACATCTTTATTGGAGTATAATTGCTTTACAATGTTCTGTTAGTTTCTGCTGTATAACAAAGTGAATCAGCTATATGTATACATATATCCCCATATCCCCTCCCTCTTGCACCTCCCTCCCACCGTTCCTATCCCACCCTAGTTCTTAGGTGGTCACAGAGGTGGTCACAAAGCACCGAGCTGATCGCCCTGTGCTATGCGGCTGCTTCCCACTATCTATCTATTTTACATTTCGTAGTGTATATGTGTCCATGCCACTCTCTCACTTTGTCCCAGCTTACCCTTCCCCTGCCCCCGTGTCCTCAAGTCCATTCTCTACGTAAGACCCCATTCTTAAGACTCCTTGGATACTGTTAGAGCCCACAATTAGGACAATTATTTCCCCCATTCTGTAGTTGAGAGAACTGAGGTTAGTGATGCAAAGTTATTCACCCAAAGTCACAGAGCTAGATAGTGGTGGAGTAGGATTTGAACAGAGGTCTGCCTGATTCCCAAACCCACTCTTTGAGCCACTGCACAGTACTTGTGTTTACACAAAAGCATATGCAAGTAAATTAAACCTTAAGAAATGTACATTCTTTTACCCATTGCTGCTTGTGTTTTGCTTAGCTTGCTGCAGCCACTTTGTGCATTCCTTTATTATAATACTTATTGCTTTGTATTATAATTAGTTTATGTTTCTTTCATTCTTTACTGGTGGTTCTTGACTTTTCTTGTGTGGTAAGAGATGGTAGTGGCAGTCATGAACCCCTTTGAGGACTTATCAATGTTAGGAACTCTCTCAAGCAAAATGTGTGTGCATTTAGACTGGGTTAATGCTCTAGTGATTACTTATGTAACATTATACATTTCCCCCATCAAAATATAATTTGAATGTTCTTAGATTTTCCAGACCTATGAGATCACTCTTTTATTTAGTATCTCAATACTAAATACTTCATAAAGGAAATCTAGTCCCCTTCTGAAAACATCTGAGTGTTTGCTATAAATGCTTCTGAGTTTTTGTTGTCATGTTACCTCTGGGTCCAGCTGCATGAAGCTCCAGAACCAGCTTTGGAGAATGGTTGACATGCTTAGTAAGGACCTGAGGATAGCTTGAGGTAATTTAAGAAGGGACAAAAAGGAAAAACTAATAGTTGGGCATCAGACACAACTCTTCCTCAAATTTCTTATTGGATACTTTACCTGATATATGGCCACCTTGTTGAGTAAACAGAATAAATGGATGAATGAAAGAATAAATCTATAGACCCTTTAGATATTAATGAACTGGGTAGTTCCAACAAAACCTTACACAAGACTGTAAGGTCCTTAAGGGCAAAGATTTTTTCTACATTCTTCACCACTTTATACCCATAAACTGATGCTCAAAAACTATTTGTTAAATATATTAATAGAATAAATTCACGAACCCACATACACTGGTACACTAAAGAGAAGATTAACTCCTCTTTTTTAAACTTCTTCCTTTAAAACCAGGCTAGAAGCCCTTAAAAGAATATTTCCAAATACAAGAGCATTATTCCTCCCAAAGAGAATTCTGCCATCACCTCTTTAATGCTGTTTATAGAATACCACTCTTTCCCACTTATCACATTTCTAGTTATTCTATCTTTTCCATAGACTATAAGCTTATAAACTTGATGAGGGTAGGAACCACTTTTATCTGTATACCATTGTATTTCCAGGTTTTAGATGGAGATAATAAATATTTGTTGAGGGAGACTTATTGCATCAATGAATGGATGATTAAATCAACCAGTTGATCCATCCATGAACCATGGGTTGGCTTAGATTGTAAACATCTTGCAAAGGCTTATTCCGTTTTGTATTCCTGACCTATACCATAGAATCTGGCACAGAGGAAGTGTTCAATAGATGCTTGTTGAATGAAATAAACACATGCATAAATGACAGTCTTGGATAAGTAGTGTGATTCGATAATTTATTGTCCAACTTGGGACTCTTTGTTCCTGAAGGCGGGCACCATTTGTAGTTATGCCAGGATATCAGGCATAGACCAGAACTTCCCAGACACACTGGGAAATTTGGTCACCCTATGGATCAAGATGATACAAACAAAGTAGATTTTTGTTTAGGGAAAATAAAAGCCAATTCATTGCAATGCAGTTCCCCTGAACATTTTTTAAATACCACCCCATGCCATAAATTAACTCTAAATAATTAAGCTACACATATTATTTACTTTGGAAGTCCCAAGATCCTTCCTAACTCCAAGAGGTCCTAAAAACTGGAGGGCAGGCTCAAAACATCCCAGAGAGCAATTGGGCATTTGCCTGCTGGCTGGAGGGGTAAATTGTAACGATTTGCATTTTTGCTTTTTTAACCTATGGAAAGAGAATAAACATTTCCCTGGGAATACTGCTCTCCTAACCCTCTTGCTTACCACAAATGTTCCCAGCCTGCTTTGGCCTGAAGTTTCTCCCTAAGGCATCTCTGGATCGTAGTGCAGCCTTCACTTCTATCCACTTTAGATTAGATCCATTTAGGTAGCTCAGACTAGAACTAGCTAGTCTCCAGAGCCCGTGGTGTTGGGAATGAACTGGGGCTACAATTGCATTTATGGGCTTCATCTCCTGTTTGTGGATTGCAGAATCCTCTGGTCAAACTAACTTTCAGGCAGCGTGGAAGAGTGACTTTAGAGTTAGAAGAAAAGGCTGTGGGCTAAAGTCATACTCTGCTCTTCAGATGTCTGTGTGAACCTGAGGAATTCATGTAACATTTCTGAGCCCCTTTTTACTCCTATGAAAAGAGGTTATGTTGTGAAGGTTACAATATTAAGGGAACCTTAATGTGAAGGTGCTGTATAAACTGATAAGGGACAGTACAGAAACTGTGAAGGCCTAAACAGATAAACATCTTGTAGCTGCTCTGGACATCATGAGTGATAACATTAGGATGCTGCCAGGTTCTACACTACTGTTTGTCCTTCTCTTTAGAAAACAGTTAATAATGTCAGTGAAGTCCAATAAGTTAATTTTGCCTATTTTTTAACTTGACATTAATGAAATTATATTGTACATATTCTTGGATTTTATTTCTTCTTACTGTAATATTCCTGTAATTTAATTATATTTCATATTGCTCTGTATGGCCAAAATTCACCCATCTTCATACTATTAAGTATTTCATGGCTTTGTTTTCTTTTTTGTTATTGTTATTACACACAGTAGTCCTATGAACATTCTTTTACTTGTGTCCTTGTGTGAAAGTGCAAGAATTTAAGGGAAAATTTTGAGTTATAAATAATTCACATCTTTAGTTTTACTAGGTTATGTCTAATTATTTTCTTCAATGGGTAAAATAAACTGAAATACCACTAGGAGCATGTGAATTTTCTAATTCCTACATATCCTAGCCAACAATTGATATTGTTCAGCTTTTAAATATTTGCTAATCTGGTGGTTATAAATGGTACTGTATTATGGTTTCAATTTATATTTTACTGATTACAAAGAGTGTAATTATTATTTAATACATTTATCCACTATTTGGATTCCCTACTCTGAAGTACCTAGTCACATCTTCTGCCTGTTTTTCTACTTGATTGTCTTTTTCTTATTGATTTGTTGGTATTCTTTATATATTGGGGGCACTAATGAATTGTTAGTTAGATGTGTGGCAAATATCTTCTCTCAACTTGTGGTTTGAGTTTCAGTGCATTTTTAAAAAATTTTTATGTTGGAAGAAGTTTTTTTTCCCCTCCGTGTGATCAAAGTTAACTATTTCTTTTAATTGTCGACCCATTTGTGTCATATTTAAGAAAACATATACTGCCTTGGCTCATAAAATATTCTCCTGTATTGTCCTCTAAAAGCTGTAGAATTTTGCCTTTTGCAATTAAGTCTTAAATCTACTTGGAATTAATTATGGTGTATGATATGAGATGGGACAAATTTAATTTAATTTTTCCTATGGATAACTAGTCCAAATGCCTGTTTTATGGAAAGGCCATTCTTTTCTATAGATTTTCAGTGCAGGCTCAGATTTCCATGTATCTGTGGGTCTGTATTTCCAAGTAGCATTTTAAAAAGAGAAACAGAATCATCCTCATTGAAGCTCTCATTTACTGAGAGCTTAGTTTGGGCTAGGAACTCTGCTAAAAGCTGTTTATATGCATTGTTTTCTTTGCCCTTCAAATAATCCTGTTGCAATTGGTGGGCGCTACTCATTTTATCCCCATTTTACTGATGAGTAAACTGAATATCATACATGAATTATATAAATTAAGTAATCAGCTTTACCTGCTAAGGAGTAGAGACTAGCAATGAACCTATATTAAAGACTTATTTTGCAAGGCACCATTTTGGTTTGAGAAACCAGAATGTATCCTTAAAACCCTGAGTTTTCATTTGTTATCTATTGAGAACTTACTGTATAGTGCAGGCAACTCTACTCAGTGCTCTGTGGTGACCTAAATGAGAAGGAAATCCAAAAAAGAGCGGATATATGTATACGTATAGATGATTCACTTTGCTGTACAGTATAAACTAACACAATATTGTAAAGCAACTATACTCCAAAAAGAAAAACAAAAACCCTGAGTTTTTAAAATGTCCTTTTGAAGCTTTAAATTTTCTTTCAAATACAGTTGGGAAAATGATGATAAGCACACTTCCAGCTCACCTCTGCTCCTGCCATGCCATCTCAAAAAGCTTTTTATGGAGTATTTTGCCAGAACCTACTCCTTTTATAAGGGTTAATGCATTCATTCAACTGTGCAAACAGACCATTCTCTGATGTAAATTCATGTAAGGAATGAAGAAAAATTATTTATTATTAATCACATTTACATTAAATGAATGTGCTTCTTAACGCCTGCAATCGGGTGATCCAGTCAGCTTTATAGGGCTTTACTATTATTTTTAACATAGGTGATGATTAAAAATGTATTTAATGTATTCATTTCAACCTAAGGCTGGTATATTCAATGTAACATATGTCTAAAAACCCCACTGGACACCAGAATTCCTTTATTATAGAAATTCCCCCTGTAGAGGAAATGCCTGATCACTAGGATTGTTTTCTATTTAGAGAGATCTCATCTGTTTATGAAATGACTAAAGTGTGCCCTATAAATAAAATCTGAATGTTCGTATACTTTTGTGTACACACACACACACACACACACACACACACACAGAATTCCTGCCTCTGGTTAAGTTATTATGGCTAAGTAACATTTTTTGTACCTTTTATACACCTTACCCTACCCACAAAAACATATAGAATAAAATAAAATCTTAATTGGCCATTAAATTGGAGATTTGTAATATATGTATAACCTTCCTTTTCAGGAAGGTCAGTTGAATTTTGGGAGAGAGCAAATTCCAGAAGACAAAAGCTTAGAGAAAAATTTCCTGTTTTTGGTATGTTTTTCCTGTTAGATCTTAGTTTGCTGCAGTTTTTTTCTATATTTTTCATTCTGGCATTTTTTAAATGGGGAGAATCATACAGTCATAACATGTCAGAACTGAATGAGACCTTAGAAACCTTCTCATTCAGAGATCCTCAAAGTATAATTCGTGGATCCACAAGACCTTTGCAAGGGGTCCACAAGGTAAAAATTATTTTCGTAATAATACCAAGATGCTACCTGCATCTTCACTCTCACTAGTGTAAAGTGAGTTTCCCAGAGGCTACGTGGCATGTGTTATCACAACAGATGGAATGTAGACATAGACAAGAGAATCTAGCTGTCTCCCACTTACTAAACATAAATAAGATTTGCAGCATTGTAGGAGAGCTGCTCTTATAGTTGTTTTCTGTTTTGGAAAATCTAGTTATTTTTCAATAATATGTTTTTATGTTAACCTGCATTGGGTTTATTAATGTTACCCTTGAATTAATAAATAGTTTAAAATTTTCTCAGTTTTAATTACCAACATAGTAAAATTGATTGAAATAACCCACAAAACAAAAGCTCTTTTGGGTCCTTAATAATTTTTAAGAGTGTAATGGGATCCTGAGACAAAAAGAAAAAGGAAGAAACTTTCATCTACTTTAGCTTAATGCCATCATTTTGCAGTAAAGAAATGGAGACCTAGACTTCCTCAAGGGTGTAGTTGTTGCATTTAAATCAGCATTTTTTCTCATCTCCCTTTTGACATTGCTAATCATTTCTCTTGCAGATATGTATCTATGGCGCTGCCATATGTACTTCTGGTCTGGAGCACAATTATAGCTTCACAGAAAGTATTCAGATATACTCATTGAATCAATGGTTATTATGAACTTTTAGAAATCCTTCTAGTATGTTCTACAAGGGGTATAGGTAGGAGGTTCCTACCCAGAGCACTTGGTGTTGATGTTTTAGCATTTCCACAGAAAGATTAAGTTAGTAATCTGCAATCCTACTACCCAGGCATAATCACTGTGAACATTTTTGAGTAATTCTTATTTTTTTAGGTGTGGTTTTGAGAATTTGACTACTACCCTATATTTTAATGAGTTTTAATCATAATTAACTAGCCATATATAATATATATGGTGGTTTATTCGTGACAGCACTTTCAAAGTTACTTTGAAATCTTGGCACACGCAAAAGGCCATTATGTGGAGCTGAGTGACTCTGCTTTGGGGTGGGAAAAGTGGGAAGACTTTGTGTTAAATGATTCTCCCAGCAAAGTATCCCAAACATGTAAACAGTTTGGCCATTGTTAACAGTGCCAAGACACAATAGTTTTTGTTATTGTTTTAAGTTATCATATATAAAAGCAGGAGAATATGAATGTGAAGTGAAGGATATAAATCACAATACAGTTTTTTAGCTAGTGAATTAGTTAGTTGAAGAACGGCAGGGGCAAGATTTTCCCCAGTCTTCAGAATCCATATGATGATTCACTTGGAATTTAGAATTTGAGGTCCAGATTGAATAAGTGATTGATCTCACTCATAATTAAAGAAATACAAATGAAAATACAACATAAATAATGCAGGGTCTTAGCTTTCAGGGTAGCAAGGATTAAAAGATTGCATAATAGTGTTGCTAAGAAATGTAAATAAAAATAACCATTTAGAAAAGGCAATATGATGATGTCTAGAAAAATTAAAAGACATATATCCATTTACTTAACAAATTCCCTCTATACCGAAACATCTATGTAAGTTTGCAAAATACACGTACAAGGATGGTATATCATTGTTTGTAATAGCAAAAATTAAATGATGGAAATATGCATCAATGGGGACCATTTTTTTAGTAAGTTCTGATATATTCAGGCAACCAAATCTAATGAAATCATTAAAAGGACTGAGGTAGAGATATAGGCACTGATCTCCAAGATATCTTGCTAAGATATAGCATGCTTCCATTTGTGTAATGGTGCATTTGTGTAATATGTATAAATTGCATATATCTCTGTGTATGAATATAAAATTTCTGGGAGAATAAATAAGAAATTGTTTGCAGTAGTTACATCTGAAGGGTGGACTGTAGGTTGGGGTCAGGGAAGAAGGTAAAAGAGACTTTTGCTTTTTGATAGATTATGTTCAAGTGTTACTTCTATAATTAAAAACATTTTAATAAAAAGCCTTAAAATTCTTATCTTTTTTGATCCAGCAATACAAATTTAAGGAATTAGTCTTATAGAAATAATTATGTATGTATGCAGAGCCCAGGTCCTAAGATGGTCTTTTGGCATTGTTAATAAGTAAAGGATTCGAAGCAATATGTGACCAGTCACAGAAAATGGGTTACATGAATTATAGTGTGTTACTAAAAATGATATTGTGAGAGAATATTTATACTATATTGTTAGATGGTGCCCCTTAAAGTATGTGCAGTATAACTCAGATATCTGGGATGAGATGTATCAAAACATGACTAGTGGTGAAATAATGATTGATTTTTATTTTCTTTTTTTAAAAAAAAAATCTGTATTTTCTAAGTGCTTAAAAAAAAACACAACCCAGGTCATTTTAAGAAAATAAAAATAAAGGCTAAGACATTTAGATATTCCTGCTAAGAGTAAATTAATCTCCTCTTAGCATTGTTAGAACATGTGATTCCATATTTTCATAACCCAACTATTTTCTTCGTTTAGTAATGCTACTTACTGCTTGGCTTACATGCAGTGGAATTCCCATATAACTGATGCATTTATAAGACCTGTCTATTCAACAGTCAGTTCCTTTCATAAAAGTATGTTGGAGCTTGTGTAGTGAAATATTTGAGGAACAGTATTTTCCTGTTGTACCTGTATTTGTGTACCTAAGCTATATTAAATGAGCAATGAGATTCGATATGGTTTGTCAATATTCTGTTGATGATACTCTGGCATTTTATAAATAGATTTTATTATTATTTTTTGGTTAGATAGAAAAAACTATGAAGCACTGTCATTTACTTTGTGAAAATTCAGATACTAGGTGGTAAAACCTTAATCGCACAGTTAAAAAACTGTACCTTATGACTTTCTGAGTCTCCCTGACCACAGAGTATTGCCAATGCATGAGCTGCTCTCTGCTTGGCTGAACTGAACTGTATCATTTTAAGGCATCTGCCAACCCAACCCACCACTGATAAAGATACATTTACAAGTGCACCTAAATATTAGAAAGTCTTTGTAGTAGAAGAAATGAATAGAATTTATTCTCTCAAATAAATGAGCTGCTCTCTGCTTGGCTGAACTGAACTGTATCATTCTAAGGCATCTGCCAACCCAACCCACCACTGATAAAGATACATTTAAAGTGCACCTAAATACTAGAAAGTCTTTGTAGTAGAAGAAATGAATAGAATTTATTCTCTCAAGTAATCTTTTAAAATACATACAGCTTTGCTTCAACCTTAGCTCCTCCCTCCCAACTTCATAAGGTGCTTTATTTTTTTATTATTATTATTTTGCGGTACGCGGGCCTCTCACTGCTGTGGCCTCTCCCGTTGCGGAGCACAGGCTCCGGACGCGCAGGCTCAGCGGCCATGGCTCACGGGCCCAGCCGCTCCGCGGCATGTGGGATCTTCCCCGACCGGGGCACGAACCCGTGTCCACTGCATCGGCAGGCAGACTCTCAACCACTGCGCCACCAGGGAAGCCCTTAGCATAGTTTTGATTTGAGTAAATCAGAACCAATACTGAGGGTTCTGAGGGGGGTGGGCAGCAGGGGAGGGAGTAAGATGACAGACAATAGGGGCAGTTTGGGTGGCACCACAGGAGATCAAGTAAGGCGTCATGGACGTGTCCTGAAAAGTGGACAGGAGCCTGAAATCAGTACTGTTGACAAAATCAGCAAAGCAAACAGCAGCATCAAGAGCAAGGGTTGAGCGTCTAGCAATGGCTTCCCATTGCCCATGGGAAAAAAATCCAGTCTTTACCAGGCCTGAAAAGTCCTACGATATCCGGCTCTCACTTTCCCCTCAAGCCCCATCTTCCTCTCCACTCCCCTGTTGCTTGCTGTGCTCCAGCAAATTCACCTGCCTGTGGTTCTTCCAACATTTCAAGCTTTTTCCCTACTCAGGGCCTCTCCACATGCTCTTTCCTCTGCCTGGAATCCTGTTTGCCCCCATACTTCCCATCCACTGTCCTCAACTTGGCTGACTCCTATTTCTTCAAGTTTCTGCTTCAGTGTAACCTCCTTCAGAGAGGTCTTTCCTGACTTTCTAATTTATAGGACCCTTGCCAGTTACACCATGTCTGGAGCCCTCTACCTGTCACCTGTGTGACCGAGGTCCTACCATCCTCCCCAACATAAATGGCTACCTGAGGCCCAGAGAGGTCGAGTAATTTGCCCAAACTATCAACACATACTAGCAAAGGGTATATCAGCCAGGATCCCAGCAAGGGAGAGACAGTACACTTGGATTTGCCTGATTTAAGGAGCCCTTAAACGTAAAGATCCAGGAAATAGATAGGGCTGTGTGGAAGGGATCATCTGTAAAAGACTGAGACATAGGTGAGGAATGTAGCAGAGAGGGAGGCAGGAGGGGAGGAAACCATACCACACTCTCCTTTCTCCCTTATCTCCTGCTATAGTGCTCCCTGCTGGGAAGCAGGAAGGCAAGGGAGCCAGTGATGTGATCCGCATAGATCAGCCCTTAGGGACACAGAACAGGATAAGAAAGGTCCATGTGGAGGCAAGCAGCAATGGAACCGGGATTTGAACTTAATCTGGTTCTGTAACAGATGCTCTTAACAATGATACATGTTTCTGTCTCTGGTACATAGTGCTTAATCAGGGCTGGTCCTGATGTAATGAAGACCTGAAGGATCAGCGAGAGGTTGCTGTTTTTCCTGCACTCATTGAAAAGCAGAGTAGGTAGATGTTGCTGAACATCCTTCTCTATAGGGGAGAGCTAAGGACCATTTATTAATTAACCTAGTGCTTTTCAGAGGTGGAGGAGAGGTCTCCTTTTTATTTTGCTACCTCTTGTAGTTAATTATGTTTCTTAGAATAGTCTGAGTCTTGCAGCTGCTGGAGATGACTCTCCAGGTAATTTCAGCATCACACTCTGGGGCCAGCCTGTGTCTGATTCTGCTGCCTCATCACGTTCTGTCCAATCCCCGCAGAACAGGAAGGACATTCATTTAGGAGACCTCATTCCATTCTCCCAACAGAGCCCCAGTGAGAAAAAGTGCCCAGTTCACTCCTAGGTCTTTTTCTTCCTTCCAAAGGGAGCTTCAGGAACATATGGGAAAAGAGGCAGCCTAAACGTTTGCATATATCTGTGCTCCAAGGCTGATTCACGTAGAGGATCCGCAACCTGCATAAATTTAGCCTACGAGGGCAGCTGTGATAGTTGTGGGAATGAACGGTGACTGATTTCAATTATGCAATTATTTATCAAGTGCTTACCAGGGGACAAACACTTGGGGCTACTATGATGAACAAAACAGACATGGTGTCATCGTACTTTCAGAATTTCACTTTTAAAAATACAAATTACCAGTTGAGATGGAAGGATGTGTCTTTCCCTCCCTTAGGGAATATAAGAGACGGCAAAGAATAGAGCTTAAAAAAATCATAGATGTGAGAGACATAAAAAACCATATTGCATAATAGCCTTTTAAACAACCATTACATAAAACCTGATGGTAAGATATGCATATATTCCATATGGCATGTGTGCATTACGTTTTTTATCCTACAACTTGAATGTACACTTAGCTGCATCCCATCTTAATGAGAGGGATTTCTTTCTTTGTACTCATAGAATTCCCTCAGGTTTAGCTAGGAGAGCTAATAATAGCAACAGTAGGTCACCTCATTAAGGACAATCACTTTTTGCTGAGTTTCGCATCATTCTCATTACTTAGCAGTGGCTCTTGGAATTTACTCAAGTCCTCCCAGTTTTCCAGAAAATGAAAAGGAAGCTTCTGTAGAAACACAAAACTTTGAAGATTCTCTAGGAATGACCACAAATCTCATTGTGGCTCTGGGGCCAAATGCCAGTATCATCTAGACAATCTAATAAACAGCTATGGAGTGCTTACTATCTGTAAGGCAGGGAACCAGGAAAAAAAACATGTGGTTAAGAGTGCAGGCTCTGAAATCAGATGTGTCAAAACCTTAGGGAGGTTATTTAATCTCCGAAGTCTCAGTTTCCTTCTCTTTAAATGGAGATAATAAGAACATCTTCAAAATTTAGTTGTGAGGATGAAATGACATACCTCGTATGGTGCCTAGCACAGGTGAGCACTCAGTAGACATCACCTAATCCTACCAGTATTCTCATCATTACTTTCGTTATATCTGATTCCCTCTTCTTAAATAAGTAGGGCTCCAGGATATTGGGGATTTCCTACCCAAGGGCTGCTTTGTCAGATGCCATCAACAGAGACAAATTTTCTATCAGCAGTGGTTTCAAGGGGGAAAGCATAAAGGAACAATCCAGAGGGCAGCCAATGGAGGAAAAAAACAGATAAGATCAAGTGTTCAGAGGAGAAGTTAGAGGCTGAGTCCAGAGAAATTACCTAAGACAGTGCAGCTGTATCAGTTTTGATTCATTACTAACATCCTAGGACATGGATGGGCAAGAAGCCAATAGAAGCAAGCATGACCTGCCCTGGGCAGTAATAGTCAAGAATCTTAAATTTCACCTCACAGACAGGACACAGGTGCTGCTCGCTGGGGTTCTGGGGAATCTGGGTTTAGTGGGGCTGATACGAGGGAGACAAAGAACATTACTGCCCAAGAGTGAATGTGTCTGGACTCACATGTTAGAGACTAAATTTGCTTTCTGGGAAACAGGGTCTAAAAGAGAGAGCTGAATGGAACATGAGACGAAGTGAAGTTGAGGAGGAGTGAAGCACAGAGGATCTAGGACTTGTCCCATGAACTGCAAGGGGATGCCTGGCACTCTCTCTGGATTCCAGCTTCGAGCGGTTTGAGGTAAAGATGCGACTTCAGCTGGAGCAGCAGACGTTAGAGAGTGATGAGAGAGGCTCTAGGGCAGGTAGGGGGAAGATTATGAAGCCTACTCTAGACATTCCCAGGGAGTTCAGTCTGAGCCTATGGACAATGGAGAGTCATAAAATTCCTTTCTTATTTTCTCTTGCCTTTTAAACAAGCAAGTGGAGTGATGAGATTTCTGTTTTAGGAAGGCCACGGTCTTCTTATACCCACAGTCCTAATTGCCGCTTCCTCCTCACTCCCACGCAGCTTGGCTTTGGCCACATCATGATTTATGTTATAGTTATTTTTTTCCATGACTGTCTTCCTCCCAATTGTGAAATTCCTTGAAGACCTGTGTCTTAGATTTTGATCCTTTCAAAAATAAAAAGGGACAAGGACACAAGGATAAAGTGCAGATCTGGATGACATCCCATGAGAAGTTTGTTTCCAGAAACTCCCGAAGGGCTTGGGCTTGGGGCTCAGGTAGTAAGTTACCACCCTCCTGCACTAGAATTGGGCCCCTGGGAATGGGCAAGCTGTAATTGGGCCTGTAGCACTGGAAGCTTCCTGAGAGTCCTTTTTTCTCTTTTTCGTGTCTTCTCAGTCTTATCATATGCTCAGCACACAGCCCTCAACATGTGTTTAATAGGTGAAAGACTGGTACCTCTTCTTTGAAGGATAGCCACAGATGGGGACTTCAGAGTGGTGCTTTCCCCAGTGTTATGGTATCCTTGGTGGTGTGCTGCTTTGGCAGTGTGGCAGCCCTCCTGGTCTCCTGGCAGATGCTTGGAGTAAAACCACTTCACATTGTACTGCCCAGAGCTGAGGCACAAACCCTGGCCATCAAGTGTGGCCGGTGGAGGGCGCTTCTCAAGGGAACTTCCCTCTAGAGTCCACTGAACCACAGATGTCTTTGGGCAGGGGAACTGAGAGCGCGCAGGTGACAGGGAAGGGCTCATAAACAACCAAGAGGAAGAGTCAATAGCACCTTGGGAGCAAGGCTGGGCTGTAGGGAAACTGAGAAGCTGCCCCTTGAAAGCCTTGAGCTAGGCTGGGGACTACCAATGGGAAACTAAAAACCTTAGCTGAGCACGTGGAGAAAGGCACAGCTAGCACCACTGTACAATCCCTTTGTGTTCTGCACACCACCAGAGTCCTTGGTGAGCTGGATGAGACACATTTTCCAGAGGACCTCAAAGAGAACCGCAGATGACCTCTAGGCCCTTTACTTCCTTGGAGAATGCAGTGGCTCTGGAAAAATTCCCTCCCAATACTCTTTTCCACATCCCTCCCACCTAAACCACTCATTTCTGTCTCGTGTGTTTCTTCTTTAGCTGGCTGAGGAGGCTGGTCCTACACTGAAGGGAAAACCTGGGTTTTCCTTGGCATCTCTACAGCCTCACTAGGGGCAGTCTGCCTCAGTTTACTACCATGACTAGCAGAACTTAGGAGATGTTCTTCCCTTCTTTTAGCCTGTGCTTTACTGAGTTTCTGCTTACTGGCTAGGCAAGATCTCTGGGTTCTTTCTGGTGGCTGATTTACCCACGTTTTCACACCTGACGTAGCATTCCAGCCTCCTCCTACTAAGGCTTCCCAGGAGAAGAAATGTCCTTACACACACAAGAATAAAAATAATCATCCACAAAGTGTGAGAAAAGAGGTACGGAATGAGGTGTGCTCACTCTCTCGAAATTCCTCTTTTCCTTTGTTTTCTTTTACCCTCTACCCACCTCACAGCCAATGGAACCAATTGTGAATTCCTTTTGTTAGTTTTGATGGTTAGAATTACTGACTGTAGGCTTTGTGGCTTATTTAGAAGAGATAATGTTTGAATGTTCCATTTACTTTTTTCCAAGTGTATTGGCCAATGTATCTTATCAATGTCTTTGTGGGGTTTTTTGTTTTTGTTTTTGTTTTTTTTGGTACGCGGGCCTCTCTCTGCTGTGGCCTCTCCCGTTGCAGAGCACAGGCTCCGGACGCGCAGGCTCAGCGTCCATGGCTCACGGGCCCAGCCGCTCCGCGGCATGTGGGATCTTCCCGGACCGGGGCACGAACCTGTGTCCCCTGCATCGGCAGGCGGACTGTCAACCACTGCGCCACCAGGGAAGCCCTGTCTTTGTGTTTTTATCATCTAAATTTATTGTTCCTCAAAGAAGCATCATAAATAGCCTTACTGGCTCGAACTTCATTCATTGCCTGGTATCTTTCTAAGTGACTTACTCATGCTCTTCTTTACATAGTCGGTTAACACGTGCTATTCAGTTTGCAATAGGTGCTACTGAATGAATGGTTGGGTGAGTGCCTATTATATGCTAAGTACCATCCCCTTATTTTATACTAAGACCATTCTGTTTTTTAAGCTGAACAAAGGAAATAGTTACTTACGGTCATATTCTTCCCTCTTTAAATAGATATGTGTAGGGTCATCACCAAAGGAAAAGTTTGAGAATCAGTTAGCTCAGCCACCAATCTCTCTTGGCTTCAGAATCTCTGTACCTTGGGAAAGAATATGACCCTGTGAGGCCTTTCCTGCTCTCTTAGTTCCAGGATTTAGTGGCTCTTCCGTCTCATCACCACAATCACATCCCTGGCATTGGAGTTACTGGAATTATTCTTGATGGCTTAGAAGACAGAATCAAAATCCATCACTGGGTGATTGCAGTTAAACAAATATGGGCTCAATTTAAATAAGCATTTTCTAACAGTTGAACCTCCCAAAGACAAATGAAGCTGATTCACAAGAGGATGAACACCAGTCACTGGGGTTTTAGGCAGAGGGTGGAAGGCCACTTGTTAACACCAGTTCTCTCTCATGTTCAGATTGTTTATAGCCTTCAGGACACATAATGATCATGGCCTTCTAGAATGGGTTTCTTACAAGTTCCTATTGATGCCTGAATCTTAGCCAGTGGAATAGTGCAGTGCGTCTTAGAAACAGTATCTAGCTTCTATTTAGCAGATGAATAATACATTTGCATTCATTGAGTTACTATATACTGTGTCAAGCACTTTTCTTTTTATTCTTTTCATTCCACAGGTAAGAAAACTGAGACTCAGAGGGTTTAAGTCACTTGATCAAGTTCACATCATAGCAGAGCCCAAATCTGGAGCCAGGTCTGTCTGAAAGTCTGTCTTTTCAGTACACCAGGCCACCTTTAATAAAGAATTGAAAGCTACACTTGCCAAGGCTCTGTCCTTCTGAGTATACCATGCATTTTAGTCACAAGTAACAACATTTACAACAGTAATTTATGATCAAGGAGCAGTTTGTAATTTTTTATAAGTGACTGCAGGGTAAACATAGCTCAGCTTCATTCTGCATTCACCTCACAACATGTACACAGTCAGTTTGTTCTCACATTTCATGTCAGCAAGTGCAGTGGATGTGGTCCTCAAGGAAGGTGGAAAATGATTGAATGCCTTAGATTGACAGGAGTCGCAAGATTTTTATAACTGGTTATGCTGTGAGAATGGTGAGTGTGGGCAGGTGAGAACAGTGAATTCTTCCAGAGGGTAGCAGCTTTTCCCCTTGCTGTTATACCGGCTGAGTCCATCTCCTCTTTTTTAGATATAGGACGTGCTCTCAGCTAGCTGCTTGAGGGCTGATCACAAATGTGACCATGACAGTACGGTTGAGTCCATTAATTCGTGGTTTGCAGAACTAAGACCAGAGTCACCCCCAGGAACATGGCTGGAGCATTTCCCAATGCTCTGGAAGGCTGGAGCCATCCAAACAGTCGGCCTTTTGGTATTTATTTCCTTCATATAAAAACAGACATTGAACTTGCTTTGTATTCATTTGTTTTCCAGGTTTGCTCTTGCAATTCTCTTTGAATGTTCAGAGAGGGATTTTTCAGAGGTAGCATCTGACCCATAACAAGGAATCTTATCTGGCAGTCTTCCCTGATCTGTCACTGAAAGCTAATCTCACTATAGGAACACTGTCATACATCATAAAGATATATACCCTTTTCCAGGCATTTAAAAACTTGTTCATCTTCCCATTGTTGTACAAACACTGCCATTGTCGACAATTGTTGGTTTTCATAATACTACTTGCAAACACTTAATTGCACTTGCTATGTGCCCAGCACTGTTTTAAGAGCTTTTTATCTTACAGCAACTTTGTGATGATTCTCATCTTACAGAGATAGAAACTACATCCAGCTTTTTTTTCCTTAATAGACTAGGAAAAAAATTAAAAGTTGAAATAAGAATCCCTGCTAGCTTTAAAGTAGATATTCAATTTAAAACTAAACAAAACACAATCAATTTCAAAGATGTGTATTCTAGAAGTTATTTGTAGAGTCATATTTTTTACTGTTCAATCTTGTTTAATAATTTCTGTAGTTAATAAGAGTCAATAGCTCTACTTAATTAAATATATTTGAGACAGTTGGTATCCCTGTGAAAAAATAGCCTTTTTGAAGACAGACCCAGGGTAAACTCTGAATTGGAGTTGTTGCCTTTTGTATACTACTTCCATCGCTGCCAACCCCTAAACCGTATTCCTTCTAGTACCTAGTCAGCACCTGGTTACTCTCAGAGACTGCTGGCTTTCAGGTCTGTCCGTAGAAGTTAGGTCAGAATTCTTCTATATCTGTTTCCACAATTGCAAAGTAACATTGAATATAAATGGCTTTATCTTAAGTGCAATGGTTAAGGGCCTCATAACAGCATTCTTTCCCTTAGACCTGAATTTAGTTTCAGTACAGTAGATTCACCTGGGCTTATGCCCAATGACTGGTGTTCCTGAAGCTCCTCCAAGAATTTGTTGTGGATGGTTCCCTGTAAGCCAAATCAATGTATCTATATATTTCTAAATCCCTAAATTAGGGGTCCAGACTCTAAAATTGAGACCAAACATTATAAATCTGAAAGTCCCCCAAATTAGAAATGTTGAATAGCTCTACCTTTAAGTCCATCACAAGGCTTTTGAGACACTAAGAAATAGAGCATCTTCACAGTGAGGCCTCCAAGTTTTGAAATCAGACAGCTTGGGTCTGGTCCCACCAGTAAGGGCAAATGCGGGTACCATAAATGTAACGTGTCTGGTGATGGCTGGTGCACGTGAGGGGCGGGGTGGGGTATAAGTGGAGTGAGACCAAGTAGGTAGTTGGAGTATCATTTCAAGAGAATCACTTAGGGAGGGAGAGGAGGAAGAATTAAATCACATCAGGCAATGTAGGGGATATTGGGCTGGGATGTGGGTGGAGATAAAGGTTGAGGTTGACAGAATTCCTAGAAAGAGTAGTTCAGAGAATCTAGAAAAGAATAGGTACTTTGGGATAGTGGGAAGTTTCTTTGAGAACCTGGGTGCTATGTCTGGAGATACATTAAAGGAAAACCTGGGACCTCTATTATTGAAGAACCAAGAGGTCTGCAGCTCACATGGTACGACCATCAGAACATCCAGTTGTAAAGAAATTCCAAGGAAGAAAATCCCCACTGGAATCATGATTCATCCCAACCTACCATTATAGCCTTTTGTTTAAATTCTGAGAAGTTGTTTCCTTAAAAGAATGAATGCTTTTTTTTTTTTCTAAGTGAAGAAATCATTTTTCCTTTGAGATGTGATGATGATCTTATTTACTCCTGCCAAATCTTTATATTATTTGAGTCAGTCTGTGGTAGACAGTTTACTGAGTGCCAAATTCAGTTTCCATGGAAAACCCACACTCCCTTCAAAGCAGTGACTGGATAGTTTTTGGCACGCGGTACAGCACAAGTTTAATGTGACGGGAGGGTGGCATTTTTTTCTGTTGACGTGCCCAAGTTAATCAGTGCTATCTCTCAAAATATGTAGGTAATTATTCATTTCTTTGCCTGAGCCCATGTAATGTGCAGGGTTGACACACTTCTTTGATGAGCACTTTGGAAGGAGATGATTTCATAGTCCTTTGTCTTGTGGTTTAATTTGGGTCTTTTGCATGATAACCCCCTGTTATGAGGGACAGAGAAGTTAAATAAGTGACCCATGTTAGCCTGTCAATAGAGGATTCTGAAACACCATCTTTTTCTTCTAACAGTATAAGTCCTGTGGTTCTCTCAAGGTTGATACAAAAGTTATCTTTCACCAGAAGCAACACCTGGCCAACTATACGTAATAATGTTATGCTCTTATTTTATATTCCCGTTTGAATACTTTTCATCATGTTTAGATATCCTATCCTATCATATTAATCCTTCTTATTAGCTAGCTAGCTAGCTAGCTAGCTAGATATGCAATTATACTAATCGTGCTCTAACTACTTCATTGTCTCCCCAGGGAGACTTTGAGCTCTATGAGATAGAGTCGCTAGTCCTCTAATTCCTCAACCCCCCCATGCCCTCTTGCACAGTGCAGAAAACACTCTAGGAACCCAATAATTCCTTGCTGAAAATATAGAAGACTGACTATACCAAATGTTGGCAAAGGTATGGAGCAACTGTAACTCTCATTCACTACTGGTGAGAATGTAAGGTAGTACAACCACTTTAGAAGAGAGTCTGGGAGGTTTTTTTTTTTTTAAGTTAAACATATATCTACCATATGACCTAACCATTCCATTCCTAATTATTTATTCAAGAGAAATGAAAGCATACATCCACACAAAAATTTGTACAAAAATACTCATAGCAGCTTTATTTGTAATAGCCCCAAACTTGAAACAACCAAAATGTATGTCCATTAGATGAAAAATGCAATGGAAAAGCAAATTGTGGTATATCCACACAATGGAGTACTACTTAGCAATAAAAAGGAACAAACTATTGATATATACAACATGGCTAAATTTGAAAATAATTATACTGAATGCAGAAAGCCTCACCAAAAAAAGAGTACATACTGTATGATTCCATTTATATAAAATTCTAGGAAGTGCAAAGTAATGTATAATGACAGCATATCATGTTGTTGCCTGGGGATGGGAGAGCAGGGTGCGGAGATTATAAAGGCAATGAGGAAACTTTTGGGTGTGATGAATATACTCATTATCTTGATTATGGTGATGGTTTAATAGATATATACATATGTCAAAAGTCATCAAATTTACATTCTAAATATGCCTGGTTTATTGTCAGTTATGCCTCAGGAAGCTAAAAAAGTACTGAAATTACCAAAATTATTCTACGTGCATCATTTTCCCTTCAATATCTCTCTGCTGTGTTTCCATGGCAGGAAGCTTCCTCTTTGAGACCAGCATGCAAGATGACATGAAGCAGATCGGGGCATTTAGGTCAGACAGAGCTGGTGTGATCCAAGATGTGCCTCTTACCAGCCGTATAACCCTGGGCAAGCTACTCAGTGTCCTTAGACCTCATTTTCTTCCTCTTCTAGAAAATGGAACGAATAATATACCAACCTCAGAGGAATGTTATAAAAATTAAATTAGATAAAAGACTTGGCACTTCATAAATGGTAGCTACTATTTATTATAGATTGTTAAGAACCTTATTTTTTACAAGACTGGCACACATTTATTGAGACCTTTCTCAGCTTGATTTAATTCTTATTGATGCCTAACCAATTACTAAGAATAAAGCAACTGACAAAGAGAGAGCAGATTATGCTTGAAAATATAAATAATACAAAATCACTTCTGGGCCCCTATCTACTTAATCCTCCATCATTTGTGCTAAGCTGAATTACCAGCATATGTGTAAGTGTGGAGAATAGGATAATACAGAAAATGTGTATCAGGGGCAAAGTAGGAATTGATAAACTGAACAGCATGGAGAGGTACTTGAAAGACTGTGGGTTTTGGTTTACACAGTCTGACTTTAAATGTGAGCTCAGCCACTTACTATTTATATGTGACACCGTGGATAGGTTATTAAACTTCTGTGATCCTCAGTTTATTCATTTGCAAAATGTAGATAAACAGTTCACACATCACGAATTTGTAGTGACAGTATTTATACTGATAATCAGAAATAATTTCAGGAATAAATATATGTGTAATGGTCCCTATTCCCCTTCTCATTCTGGATAAGGCCAACTGTGTGTACTAATGATAAACAAGTGATGTAACCTGGCCTTAATGGTATTTTAAAAACAATACCTATTAAAAGTCCTTTGTAAACTCATTCTGGGATAATTGTGTGTGTGCGTGTGTGTGTGTGTAAATGTGATTACCAGATCACTTGAATCCTTCCATTAATATTTTTTTTAAGGAGAAAATTTTATCACATTAAAACCTTCTAAGTGCAGGAAGGCAACTAAAGCAGTATTTTTGGTTCAAAGCAGTGAAGGCAGGTGCCCAAGCCAAGCCTCTAATTCCCAAGGCTTGCCCACGTTCCGTGGCCCAGGTGTATCTGCATGGCGCCATCAGGTTTAAAGGGACCACCTGAGAAGGAGCAGCCCTCAGAAGCTCAGTTGGGAAGATGGAAGCAGAAGGGAGCCTGGAGGAGCAGGGATGTGGACTCTTCTCCGGGCGGGAAGCCCTGTGACCTACTCTGTGAGTGTTCTCCCTCAGACACCAGCGTCTGCTCCTGGGTATGAAAGGTTCATCACCACTTACCTTCTGTTTCTTAGCTCACTTTCCATGGGGTCTTGAAAGTTTAAGAAAGGTACACATTTTAATCTAATTTTGCAAATGGGGAGCCAAGTCCTAGAGAAACAAGTAGTGAAGAACTTTGCTTCGAAAGAAATTTTTAGCCAAGAGATTAAAACTATAGACTCTGTACTCAGGTTACCTGGGCTTAACTTTTATCTCGGCTACTTACTAGCTGTGTGATCTGGGACACGTTACTTAACCTCACGTTGACTTGGTTTCCCTATGTGTAAAATGAATAGTAATAGTACCTACTTCATAGGGTTGTTGATCGAATGAGTCAAAGCAAAGTGCTCAGAACAGTACCTGGCTTATAGGAAGTGCTGCATCGGTGTTGATTATTGTTTTTTGAACCATTGCTTAGTCAGTTTCGTAAGTAAAGATTTGGTGTAGTGGGATTGTTCTGGCTTTCCGTAACTCTATTCCTCCTAGACTGTTTGGCCAGTAGCATCTTAAGACACTGCAGCTTTTTAAACAGAGTTTTGAAAACAGAGATAGTTTGGAAACTGAGGGGGCTGTACACAGACAACTCCTGAAAGTGTTAAGAAGAGATTAAGATCCATCAGCACCACTAAATCCCTAGAAATGAGCGGGGCACAGGCCCTAAAGAATGAAAAATGCGATGGGGAATTCTGGTACTTAGGTGGCTTTTTTTTCACTCTTTTTCCATCAGTCTCTGGAACGTTTTCTTGTCTTGAATGATTAACCAAGGATTATGGTTCGTGTTATTTCACGTCTAAGTTTGACCACTGGATAGATGCAATCATGCTACAGAACCATGTAACTGAACTAGTGTTTAGCTGTGGTATAAATCCCTTGGGATCAAGCTTCAGTTAGGAAACTTACAGAAAGATAAGCTTGAGTAACAGTCTTAGAAATAACAAAAGTGTTCCTTTATTTTCATCTATATGGATTGTCTCCACCAATACCCTTTACTGCACATGGCACCTGTCTCCTTATATAACACATGCTTTTGAAAACTATCTTATACTTTATACCATTACCTTTAAGGAGTGTAGTGTTTACTGCCAGGTGGAATGGATTTAACTCTTTTCCCCTGATTTTATGTTCATTAAAAAGGAACACTTGTGTTAAATCATAGAAGCACTATAATAGATAATACGAGAAAGCAGGATAGTTTACAGGTTGAGTTTGGCCTCTAGCATCAAAAGGGACTGAGTTTGAATTCTAACTTTACCATCTAAAAACCTTTGACTTTGGATAAATTATTGAACTTAAGCTTCAATTATTTTATCTGTTTTTTAAAAAGGAATCATTTGTATCTACTATACATGATATTTACATATTAGCCTTAGGCGATCAGGATTAAATAATATGACATGTGAATGCTTGTACTCGTTTCTGGCATAGAGTGAGCAGCAAATTGTAAATCACTGTTATTCAATGTTTTCAGCTTAAATAATAGGAAAGTTTCATACTCGAAGAAGGCTGACTATTTTATGCCTACTATTCTCAAGTTTATCCCTGTAAGGAAGTGAAGGAAACTACAGCAAAGCAAAATCATACTGAAGCCATACAGTAGTATTGTATGGTGGTTATAAACCAGGCTCTGAATTTAGACAAGCTGGGCTCAAGCCCCAGCTCTAGCCTTTATTTCTCTGTGGGTTTGGGCCAGCTGCTTAACCTTGCTGGTGCTTCATTTTCTCCATCTACAAAACTGGATCAATAATATACTACTTTACTGGGTGGCTGTGAGAATTAAGTGAGATGATACATGTAAGGCATTTAGAATATAGAAAACGTTCAAAATATTTGAATTACTAATATTCAAGAATAGTCAAGGAAACTGCGGAGTGCAAACAACATAACTAAAGTCAAGTTTAGGTCTGGAGTTCTAGGAAATGTGCAGTTTTGTTCTACTCTATGAAAATGAGGCTGGTATCCGTTCAGAGTTTCTACTTGTGTCAAGCTAGGTAGACAATATCTCTGTATTAAGCCTTATTGACTAGTTATGTACCATAAAGAATATAGAAGTTGAAGAATTAAGGAATTTGATATATTGTTAAAGAGACAAGCCTAAGTCATAGAAAATAATTTGAGGACAGCATCAGATAATATAATCAAGTGCTAAGTGATATGTTGTGGTCTGTAAGAAGAGGAAAATTGCAAAGAATGACAGGTATCAGAGGAGCTGGGAATAACTTACTCTTATGGTAGAGTTTGGAAGGGAGTAGGGATGGATTCAAGTTCTAGTTCAAGAGGACAGCAAAAGCAAAGGGGAGGTGGTGGGACTGGGCATGGCATTTGTGGAGGGGGGAAGCAGAGGAATGAAAACCCCAGAGGGTGTCTACGAGCAAATAGTGAGAACTGAGTATGGCACACCAGGTAACAAGACCTCTAAAGAGTCAAGTTTATGGTTTAACTTGCACCCCTCGTTTTATAGATGAGGTGACTGAGGTATAAAAAACACCAAGTTACGCTTACTAGTTGGTATGAGACCCCATCAGCCCTGACTTCTTGGCTAGTGAACTTGCAACTGCATCACTCTGCAGGGTCAGATGACAGAGATCCTTAAAAGGACTGAAAAATTCCCTAGATGCTTCCCACATGGTCACAATACTAATTTTGTAGATTAATTGATGCCCTTTTTTCTGTCCATTTTTCCTAGAGTGAAAAAAGCAAATATTAATTCACAGGCCACCGAAACGAGGGCTTCATCAGTTTCCACTTGAACCCCCACCCTAAATAGGTAATTTGAGTATTGAAGCATTGTCTTAGAACCCAGATCCGATTCCCAGGGCAGAGTGCTTTCCGCTGTATCCCACCACTTGTACTAATTTACTATGATTTCAAACCCTTCTCTTAAGGATCTCCTTATTTCGATCCCTGCCAGGCTAAATGACTCAGGGTTTTGGTTTTGTTCTTTTCCCCTACAGAGTGTGATTGTTTTCTCACTTTTACCACCACCTTAAGATCAATGAAGTGTTGTCATCTGCCTAAATGGAGCCTCTAGGATTGCTCTGCCTGTCGCTCCCTGAGATCTGCTGAGCTGGAGTCTATGTTCTGTCGTTGTGTTCCTGAATCTTGTAGGTCATTAGATTAGAATGATGTTTTCCTCCTCCTCTGAGTTATCTCTGGCTTGAAGGTTGCAGGTCCTATTGCCGCAGGAGTCCTTTCTTGATAAAAGCCAACACATACATCCTTGGGAGATCCCTGTTTGCCATTATATGCTGGTGCAGTTGTTGTTTTTTTTTCTTAACATCTTTATTAGAGTATAATTTCTTTACAATGGTGTGTTAGTTTCTGCTGTATAACAAGGTGAATCAGCTATTCATATACATCTATCCCCATATCTCCTCCCTCTGGCGTCTTCCTCCCACCCTCCCTATCCCACCCCTCTAGGTGGTCACAAAGCACCGAGCTGATCTCCCTGTGCTATGTGGCTGCTTCCCACTAGCTATCTGTTTTACATTTGGTAGTGTATATATGTCCATGCTACTCTCTCACTTCGTCCCAGCTTACCCTTTCCTCTCCCCGTGTCCTCAAGGCCATTCTCTACGTCTGGTGCAGTTGTTTTCACCTTCCCATTTTTCAGTTTTCCCCTCCTGCCACTGTGTGCCCAGCAGGCTGTCAATGAGGAAAGGAGCAGCAGGGGAGTCAAGTCAATCATGTACGTTAACACAGCCGTGGTTTATTTCAGATGGCTGTTCGGGGAAGAGGAGACAGGCCAGAAACTCTGCACATAAAATACAAAGTAGATAGTATGTGCTGTGACTGAGGTTGCAGGGATTTAGGGAAGTTTCTCTGCTATTTTTTTAATCAGCTTCAATTCCTCCCCTTCACCTCTGAGTGGGTGTAAATTACTTCAGAGTTCTTTTCCCACCCTCACCTCCTCCTCCTCCTCTTCCCCTTCCCTCTATTTCCTTTCACAGCCCTTAGTGACAGGTGAATCAGAATTAGTGGGGGAATAATTATGTTCTCTATCACCATTTATCACCAGCCCACTTCCCTTTAAAACCTGAGATACTGCTTGCAGGTTGCAAAGTACCCAGAGCGCCCTGAAGAAACATCATGTTTATAGGAACAGCTTTTACTGCCAGCATTAGAGTTGAGAGAATATGTGCAGGTCTGTACATCAAATCGGAGACCTATCTTACTGGATGAGTTAAAATCTGGGAACAAAAATAGTCTTCTGGGTTCTCCTTTGCTGATCGTATTTGACGCCATTCAACACGTGCTTTGCATGACGATGTTCTCTTTTCCTCTGACATTAAGCTGCTTTTATTGCTCTAGTGAAGGTTCCAGTTTCTCTACATTTACTTATTACTATTGAATCGTTCACTCATAAATCCCTTCCTCCCTATTCAGTTTTTTTTTAAATATATATATTTATTTATTTTTGGCTGCGTGGCATCTTCATTGCTGCACGCAGGCTTTCTCTAGTTGCGGCAAGCAGGGGCTCCTCTTGGTTGCGGTGCATGGGCTATAGGTGTGCGGGCTTCAGAAGTTGTGGCTCGCGGGCTCTAGAGCACAGGCTCAGTAGTTGTGGGGCACGGGCTTACTTGCTCCGCTGCATGTGGGATCTTCCTGGACCCGGGCTCGAACCCGTGTGCCCTGCATTGGCAGGCGGATTCTTACCCACTGCACCACCATGGAAGCCCCCCCACCCACTCAGTTTTTAGTCACTTAGGTATACGTGTCTTTCTTTATGGATTGCATTTATTCTGTTATATTTGCTTTTAAGAGCTTTATGTACTTCTATGTGTGAAAATGGGTTGTGTGGTAACTTTTATGTCACAATTGCATGGTGAGGATTTGAATGTGGTTACTGGGTTTCTTAGTGACAGTGCCTGGCTCTCCTCATAGCACCCGTTCCTTTAGGCCTGAAGGGCAGTCCAAGAGGTGACATTTTTTGGCAGACTGGGTGGCAGATGGGATGGAGGGATGTTCTGCACATCGGGCTTGGTAAATACATACAGGCAAGAAAAGTGACTGGCAGGGAGAAGTGCTGTGTTGGTTTAAACAAGCTGTTGGAAGGACTTCCAGGTGAGAAAAAAAGTCAGGGAGAAGAGAGAAGAGCACAGCCCAGAAGGAATGGAAGTTGGAGGGATAAGAAATAAGAATTATTTGGACAGAAGTAGATGGAAGATGGTTAAAGGAGAACAGAGTTTAAGCAAGGACACTGCTAGCCCATAACTCTGCCTTGGGGCAACATTAGAAGAAGGTGCTGGTTCCTCTGGGTAAAGGTGGTCCAGTATTTGGGTGCATGGCTTGCCAAACAGAGAGTAGGCTGAATTTTAGTCACTGTTTGCCTCCTTGGTTCAGTGCCCTTGGGCAAGGCACAGCCTGCATACTGTCCATGGCAACTCTGAGTGTAGATCGAGAATATCCTCTAAAAAGCAGTGGTACAACTTTTAGTATGTATTACCTCTGAAGAGAAAACAGTCTGCTCTGAAATGGTCATATTCTAATATTCCTTTCAATAATGTAGTAGGATTTACAAAGTTCCTGAATCTCCCTGCCTCATTTGATCCCTCACATAGCCCTGAGTATCCTGTTATCCCCACTGTGTAGATGGACAGGTTTAAAGAGATCAAGTTGCTCACAGAGGATACATGACATCAAGTAAGTGGCAGAGTCATGATTTAAATCAAACCCTCTGACTGTAAATGCTGAGCTTTGCTGCTGTGTCAGGCTACCCACATTGACTGCATACAGAATAAATGAGGCTGTGTTTGTGAATTACCATGACCACTCCTCATGCATATGCAGTAATTAAGACAACTGTGTCATCTTGTCTGTACCAGTAGAGCTGGTAGATTCTTGCCACCAAGGTAACTTGGAGAAATGAATTCCTGTGCCTCAGTTTCCTCACATGTAAACCGAGGCCAGTAATATCTACCCCATAACTCACTAGGTTGTTAAGAATCATAATTACAATTCTGAATATTGAATACCACAAGACAGGGCTCTGTCTATTTCATATACCACTGTGTCTCCAAAGACAAAAACAATACCTGGCACAAATAGCTGCCCAATGTATATTTTTTGAAAGAATTAATGGATATTACAGTTTACTGAATGTTGGGTGCTAGGCTGGGCTAAGTGCTTTGTAAACATTACTTATTCCTCACCACAGAGCTGCAGGCCGGGTGTGATGACATCCATTTTACAGGTGAGGAAATCAAGGCACAGAGAGTGAAGTAACTCATAAGAGGTCACACAGCAGAGCTGGGATGCAAACACAGGATTGTCTGATCCTAAAGCTTATGCTCACAGCTGCTAGAATTGTTGTAAGAAGTAAACTGTCATTTAAAAGTCAGGGCAAATAATAATATGAAAAGTCTAAGAGTTGAACACCAATAATCTTTCTGAAAAAATACAAAATAATGTACTATAACTAAAAACAGAATTTAAGAAAGAGGCTCATATAATGAAAAACTGTGAGCAGATAAAAGATAAAGCCTGCAGTTAAGTTCAAGTAGCAATTGACAATTGACTCTAAAGTTAATTCAATTGCCAAGAAATGATTCATCAGCGATCGGAAACACAATGATAGAAGAGGATGCAAATACACCCAGATCAATCCAAAAGGATTCCAGAAAATCTTCAAATGGAAATTGGTGATGCAGTGCATTGTTAAAGAGAAAGTAAGCTAAGGATTTGTCTGCTCTGGGAGACAGAAGAGATTCAGATTCTGATTAATTCTTCATGTTAATAGAAAAGTTGGTATCAGTATGTAATTATATATGCATCAATAAAAGTGTTTTAAATTTTAAAAAAAGAATTGTTGTAAGGACTAAATAAAAGTAGGTACTGGACCTAGCACAGTATGTAACACAGATGCTTGATTAATGAGAATTTCCTCTTCCAATTGTAAATCCAAAATTCATGACCACTTTTAAAATGCCTCAAGAATAAATATCATATAAAGGTTTCAGTTGATAAATAACTGGAAGCCTAATTTCTGAAGACTGACTAGCCAGCTTCTTTCCCCCATCATGCTTTCAGTGATGACAATTTCTTAGGGCACCAATAGATGATTTTTTTCTCCTTTAAACATAACCCTCGGGCTTCCCTGGTGGCGCAGTGGTTGAGGGTCCGCCTGCCGATGCAGGGGACACGGGTTCGTGCCCCGGTCCGGGAAGATCCCATATGCCGCAGAGCGGCTGGGCCCATGAGCCGTGGCCGCTGGGCCTGCGCGTCCGGAGCCTGTGCTTCGCAACGGGAGAGGCGGCAACGGTGAGAGGCCCGCATACCGCAAAAAAAAAAACAAAACAAAACACAAACATACCCCTTATTAGATCTGGCGATGCATGTTCTCACAGGTCTCACAGCACGAGAGACATTGATGCTGGCTTCTTTCCAAGGATGTAGAGGAGCAGCCAGAAGTGACTAACATCCCATATGGTGGTGAACACAGTTCTGTCTTTATGATGTAGTCATCCCAAAAGGCCTCATGGTAAAGCAATTAATATTGCAGTGGGTAGGGGTTTTTACTCTATTTGTTGTGAAAGCTATATTGCTTCACCTTTCAGAAACAGGAAAAATATTTAGAAAACAGTAAATAGTTATAATGAGTTCTAATAAAAATAGAGTTGCTGGAGGCCCGCCCCCGCCACCCCTGCTTAATATGAAATGCAGGTGACTGGGTGCCAGCAATAGAATAGGCACCCAGATATAGTCACAGTTAATAGGAGCAGCTCCAGTCCTACCAAACCCCACTACAGAGATAGCCTTCAAAATGTGAACTTTGAAATAAAAATAAATACACGGGTTCAGATCCTAGCTCTGCCACTTCCTAGCTTTCTTGTCCTAGGTGAGGTGTTATCTTCACTGAGCCGTGGCCTTGCTCTCACAGGAGGGTGAGAATTCCTGCTTCGCAGGCACTCCGTGAGGACGAAAGGAGACCGCAGATGGAGCAGACCTAGCAGAGTGCCTGGCACGCATGGGAGCTCCTCCAAGATGAGTTCTTCTTCCCTCTCAGGGTTAACAGTGCAGCGAAGGGGTTGGTCGGAGAACATGCGAGAGGTGACTGCAGAGTGAAGACAGTGTGTTGTACTCGAATTAGAAGTGGCATCGTTATATTAATTTTTGTAGGCATGGAAATGTAAACTAAAGATTATAATATAATTAGAGTTGGTTAATAAAATGGCTATTTTGAAGTAAAATAGGTGGGTGTCAGGCCAGAATCAAGGGCTGAGGAACTGGAATCTAGATCCAGATCTGTATCGGCTGGAGAGCTTTCCCCTGCCGTGTACCTCAACTGCTCCCCTAACAAATGGAGTAAACATCTACTACACACAGGCTGCTTAATAGAACGAATGAGGCAAAACCTGTGAAGTTGTGGTATCCCAAATGAGAGGGATAATGTGAGTACAGAAGGAGTTAGAAGGGGGTCATTGCCCCCTCCTTTTTTACCCTAAAGGGCTAAGACTGTATACATTCTCCTAAAAATTACTTTTGCTGAATGGGTTTGGCTTTTCCTAGAGACACAAAAACAAGGTTAAGAGATAGGAAAGAAATAGATTCCCCATGTGGATTAAAGCTAAGTTTAAGTTTCATTCATTCAAGTGTTTGAGGTCTACTGTATACCAGAATCTTCACTTAGTACTGCACATAGGAGAAACAGGTATTTTAAACACCAGCAAAAACAAAACAGCATTGACCCTGTTAGCACAGAAATCACTGGGTGTGTAAAATGTTCTTTGCATTCTACGTGCATTGGCAAGTGCTTAAAAGTCGGAAGGAGAGTACCTTATATATTTACAGACCAGCCCCTTTCTTCAGGGACTTCCCCTCATTTAAATAGCTCCCCAACCTCATCTGCTGTGGGATAAATGGCTCCTTCTAGAGGGTACAGTATGAAAGCTGTTTAATGACATACGACATAACAGAAGAAACCAACAAGATTGTCATACCCCTTAGAGACAGTGAGGGAAAACGGGTCAGAAGATAGCAGCCGGTTACCTACAGTAGAATTTGGCCCAAGTGTTGTAAGGAAGATTGTCTTGGTGGACTGTGTAATAAGACATACTGAACCCCACAATTTGATATGTGTGTCCTCTTGCTAGCCAAACAGCAGGAATAACTCAGTACTAGGATGAGAGAATAAAATAAGCAGCAACACAAGACCCAGGCAAACGTGAGAAGAGGTGGAGAGTGTGCTCCACAGGTGAGTGACCTCAGAGCCTGTCAGTAGGTAATATTCTGCTTAGAGGTGTCACAGGGATGACACCTGGTAGGAATCCCATGAGAAAATGATCCAACTATGGAAGTTTCTGTCTGGAAGAAAACGGCACTCCTATATCCCTGTGTAGGAGTGTCATAAGGAATAAGGATTCTTTGAATAGAAAAAAAGCATTAATTTCCAACCACAAAGGACATGGCGTCCTCTTAGACACTGGGAGGACAGATGGGTCTCCTAGGAGAACCTATGGGAATCTCCTCTGGCAACAGGGAAGATTCTAGTCGGTGAAAGTATTAGCTGTACTGTCTCATTTTATTTAATCATTAACATCGTAAGTGCTTAGGCACTATGGGAGTTGATATAGCAAATGTAGCCATACTTTATTGAGCATCCACTCTGTGCCTATCACTTGGGGGAGGTGAGCGGGGGTAAGCCTTTTGTGTGAATTACTTTATTTAATTCTCATGATGATTTATGAAGTAGATAGTGTCCTTGCCAGTTTTCAGATTAGAAACTTGAGGATTAGAGAGATTAAGTACATTGCCCAAACAATCACACTTTACGTGGAAAATCTCACTACTCCTATTAGATGGAGTTGAACTCAGGTCAAAGCCCAAGTTCTTAACAATATCTTGATGGATTTTTCCTAGCACAGAATGAGCAAGAGGATTCTTGGTTGTATTTGGATGAACAATTTTAAAACATATATTTACTGAACGAGGATTTTAAAAGAATCTAACCCATGATTTCATTGTTCTTGTTCTTAGAATGAGACTAAGTAAAAATGGTAGACTTTAAGGTAATTTTCTAGCAATAGGATGGACATGGGAAAGACATGAATAAGTATGTAAGTAACTGAAATTGGGAAACTGCATTAGGACACGTATCCTTACCTGGTTCTTGAACGTCCATCACCAACATCCTTTATCCCTATGTGCTCTGGAATTTCAGTTCCTCTACCTACTCCGTGATTCCCCACATCAGATCAACTTCATTGCTGACTTTCTCTGCTCCTGTTCCTTTGATACCTAACAGTACAGGTGGAAAAAAAGCATAACCCTGCTAATTGGCCCCATCACTGCATATTTATCATTCGCAGCCCCGACTTGTTTCTCCCGATTGGTCAGCAGTTCTGTTCTTTGTCCTGCAGTGGCTCTTCCAAACCTTTACCACATTTCTCAGCCGAACTCTATCTGAACATCCCTCTCACTAGATGATCCAAGCTTCCTCCTTCACCAAGAAAACACCTCGTAGAGTTTCTTACATAGAAGTAAACCGAGGCACAGGAAGCTTAAGTAACTTGCCCCAAGTCTCACTGCTAGTGATGGCAGTTCTCAGTTTCAAACCTTCTCAGTTGGCTATAGACTTTGCCCTAGTAACCACTATGCCATATTGCCTCTCTGGTCATATATTTTGGATGAGTCAATTAATCAACGAATGGATGGATTCAAGACCAGAATTTGAAACTTGGCCTGCTCCTGGCCCATAGTAGCCACACCATCTCTGCTTGTACTTCTGAAGCTTACTGATAAGGTTAACTTTTGTATTGGGACCCACTAAATGGAGGCCACCTTAGTAGCCTGGTCCATGTCACAAAAGTAACCCTAAGCCAGCCTGCACTTACAGGGAATGCCTGTCAAGGAAACCTGACGTACACCAATCACAGTCCTCCAACTTGGCTTTAGCTAGCTCACCTTTTACCCTAGAAAATAGGACCTACCGGCCTTGTAAGGAAATCCCTGACCTCCTAGCCACTCATGCCCTGTTTCCACATTGCCTCTTCTAATGCTCTATGAACTCACTCTTGCCCAAAATCCCTTGGGAAGAATGCTCCACTGCTTCTGAGGCACTGCACTCCCCCAGTCCATGGAGTATTTTCTCTTGAATAAAGGACATCGGACTCCTGACTTGTTTTAGTTTTGTCACTTGACATTAGGCTTGTTCTAAACGTGGCCTGACTCCACATGCCTTTGGACTTGCTTTTACTGGGCTGGTTCTTCCCCCGAGACCACAGGCACTCCTACCAGGAACTTCCTCCATGACTTAGTTTTCCCTTTGCCCCAGCATCCTACGTGGCCAGCGTGGCTGCTCCACTGACTCTTTCCTGGCCTCAGCTAGCTCTTCTCCTATATTCCCTGTTGCCCTTAAGGACAACCTTCCAGATGGAATCCAGGAATAGCCTAGAATCCTTCCCATACTCTCCTAAAACTTTACCTCTTGACTCTGTCTCCTCTCATTTTCTGTTGTCACTTCTTTAATTCCTTCATGTAGCCCTTTTTTTTGGCATTAAGGTTTCAGTGAGGAACACGACTTAACAAGGCTCCAACCTCAAGAAGTTCTCATTGTAGGGAAAGAGATTCTAACCAAGATCCAGATTCTGATAAAGGAAAAGAATCAAACTTGGGGGTAGAGAGCATAGTGGGGTGGTCTGATGGTATCTAAAGCATCTGTGAAGTTGGTGCTCATGAATCTATTGTGAAACCAGTGATCCCAGTTGGGTATTTTTTTTTCTCCTGTAACTTGCCTGCTTGGATGAGGCATGGGCAAGGTGGATGGATGACTTTCTTCACTTCTTCCTCATCTCTTATGCAGGTCACTGCAAAAGCCTGCTGAGTGGTTCCCCTTACCTCCAGTTCTCACCTCTACCCAACTCCATATCGATGCTAGCATGTTCTCTGTAAACATAGGGGTGCTATACTGTTGCTCTGACTAGAGATCTCTGATGCCCCCTCTGCCTAACAGTGATTCTCGATCCTTAATGTATGACAATCACCTGGAGAGTTAACCACACTGACTGCCGTCTCCTCCCTCACTCTCATCACCTCCCTACCAAAGTTTCTGATGCCGTAGGTCTGGAGATAGGTCTGGGGTGGGGTCTGAGAATTTGCATTTCTAACAAGTTTTCAGCTTATGCTGATGGTCTGGAGACCACACTTTGAAAACCACTGGCCTGAAGAACTCTAACTCCTTCATAAAGTAAGCCAGCCTATTTCCAACTTCACTTCTCCGCTCTCTCATTCATTTAGATAGTGTTCTAGCCAGACTGTTTGCAGCACTTTCAACATGCCAAGTGCTTCATCATCTGTTACCTCTGCTCATGCTGCTTCTCTTGCCTTGGACGCTCTTTCTTTTCTCTCCTTGGTGAAATCCTCATCCTTCGAGACTCCGCCTAAACACAACCACAGCTGGGAATCCTTCCCTTATCCCATCATTTGAGAAAAACTAATGACTGCTTCCTCTGGGCTTCCATAGCACGTTCATGATATCTCTTTCTTTTCTTTCTTTTTTTTTTTTTTTTTTACATCTTTATTGGAGTATTATTGCTTTACAATGATATGTTAGTTTCTGCTTTATAGCAAACTGAATCAGTTATACATATGTTCCCATATCTCCTCCCTTTTGTGTCTCCCCCCCTCCCACCTTCCCTATCCCACTGCTCTAGGTGGTCACATAGCACCGAGCTGATCTCCCAGTGCTGTGCGGCTGCTTCCCACTAGCTATCTATTTTACGTTCAGTAGTGTATATATGTCCATGCGACTCTCTCACTTTGTCACAGCTAACCCTTCCCCCTCCCCATATCCTCAAGTCCATTCTCTACTAGGTCTGTGTCTTTATTCCTGTCTTACCCCAAGTTTCTTCATGATATATATTTTTTTAGATTCCATATATATGTGTTAGCATACGGTATTCCTAGGTATTTTATTCTTTTCATTGCAATGATAAGTGGGAGAGTTTTCTTAATTTCACTTTCAGATTTTTCATCATTGGTGTATAGGAATGCAAGAGATTTCTGTGCATTAATTTTGTATCCTTATACTCTACCAAACTCATTGATTAGCTCTAGTAGTTTTCTGGTTGCATCTTTAGGATTCTCTATGTATAGTATCATGTCATCTGCAAACAGTGACAGCTTTACTTCATCTTTTCCGATTTGGATTCCTTTTATTTCCTTTTCTTCTCTGATTGCTGTGGCTAAAACTTCCAAAACTATGTTGAATAAGAGTGGTGAGAGTGGGCAACCTTGTCTTGTTCCTGATCTTAGTGGAAATGGTTTCACTTTTTCACCATTGAGGACGATGTTGGCTGTGGGTTTGTCATATATGGCCTTTATTATGTTGAGGTAAATTCCCTCTATGCCTACTTTTTGGAGGGTTTTTTATCATAAATGGGTGCTGAATTTTTTGAAAGCTTTTTCTGCATCTATTGAGATGATCATATGGTTTTTCTCCTTCAATTTGTTAATATGGTGTATCACATTGATTGACTTGCGTGTATTGAAGAATCCTTGCATTCCTGGGATAAACCCCACTTGATCATGGTGTATGATCCTTTTAATGTGCTGTTGGATTCTGTTTACTAGTATTTCATTGAGGATTTTTGCAACTATGTTCATCAGTGATATTGGCCTGTAGTTTTCTTTCTTTGTGACATCCTTGTCTGGTTTTGGTCTCACGGTGACGGTGGCCTCGTAGAATGAGTTTGGGAGTGTTCCGCCCCCTGCTATATTTTGGAAGAGTTTGAGAAGGATAGGTGTTAGCTCTTCTCTAAATGTTTGATACAATTCGCCTGTGAAGCAGTCTGGCCCTGGACTTTTGTTTGTTGGAAGATTTTTAATCACAGTTTCAATTTCAGTGCTTGTGATTGGTCTGTTCATATTTTCTATTTCTTCCTGATTCAGTCTTGGCAGGTTGTGCATTTCTAAGAATTTGTCCATTTCTTCCAGGTTGTCCATTTTATTGGCATAGAGTTGCTTGTAGTAGTCTCTCATGAACTTTTGTATTTCTGCAGTGTCAGTTGTTACTTCTCCTTTTTCATTTCTAATTCTATTGATCTGAGTCTTCTCCCTTTTTTTCTTGATGAGTCTGGCTAATGGTTTATCAATTTTGTTTATCTTCTCAAAGAACCAGCTCTTAGTTTTATTGATCTTTGCTATCATTTCCTTCATTTCTTTTTCATTTATTTCTGATCTGATCGTTATGATTGCTTTCCATCTGCTAACTTTGGGGTTTTTTTGTTCTTCTTTTTCTAATTGCTTTAGTTGCAAGGTTAGGTTGTTTATTTGAGATGTTTCCTGTTTCTTAAGGTAGGATCATATTGCTATAAACTTCCCTGTTAGAGCTGCTTTTGCTGTATCCTATAGATTTGGGGTCATCGTGTTTTCATTGTCATTTGTTTCTAGGTATTTTTTGATATCTTGTTTGATTTTTTCAGTGATCTCTTGGTTATTTAGTAGTGTATTATTTAGTCTCCATGTGTTTTTTATTTTTTACAGATTTTTTCCTGTAATTGATATCTAGTCTCATAGTGTTGTGGTCGGAAGAGATACTTGATACGAATTCAGTTTTCTTAAATTTACCAAAGCTTGATTTGTGACCCAAGATATGATCTATCCTGCAGAATGTTCCACGAGCACTCGAAAAGAAAGTGTATTCTGTTGTTTTTGGAATGAATATCCTATAAATATCAATTAAGTCCATCTTGTTTAATGTGTCATTTAAAGCTTCTGTTTCCTTATTTATTTTCTTTTTGGATGATCTGTCCATTGGTGAAAGTGAGATGTTAAAGTCCCTTACTATGATTGTGTTACTGTCGATTTCCCCTTTTATGGCTGTTAGCATTTGCCTTATGTATTGAGGTGCTCCAATGTAGGGTGCATAAATAATTACAACTGTTATATCTTCTTCTTGGATTGATTCCTTGATCATTATGTAGTGTCCTTCTTTGTCTCTTCTAATAGTCTTTATATTTTAAAGTCTATTTTGTCTGATATGAGAATTGCTACTCCAGCTTTCTTTTGGTTTCCATTTGTATGGAATATCTTTTTGCATCCCCTCACTTTCAGTCTGTATGTGTCCCTAGGTCTGAAGTGGGACTCTTGTAGACAGCATATATACAGGTCTTTTTTTTGTATCCATTCAGCCAGCCTGTGTCTTTTGGTTGGAGCATTTAATCCATTTACATGTAAGGTAGCTATTGATATGTATGTTCCTAATCCCATTTTCTTAATTGTTTTGGGTTTGTTATTGTAGGTCTTTTCCTTCTCTTGTGTTTCTTGCCTAGAGAAGTTCCTTTAGCATTTGTTGTAAAACTGGTTTGGTGGTACTGAACTCTCTCAGCTTTTGCTTGTCTGTAAAGGTTTTATTTTCTCCATCAAATCTAAATGAGATCCTTGCTGGGTAGAGTAATCTTGGTTGTAGGTTTTCTCCTTCATCACTTTAAATATGTCTTGCCAGTCCCTCCTGGCTTGCACAGTTTCTGCTGAAAAATCAGCTTTTAACCTTATGGGGATTCCCTTGTGTGTTATTTGTTGTTGTTCCCTTGCTGCTTTTAATATGTTTTCTTTGTATTTAATTTTTGACAGTTTGATTAATTTGTGTCTTGGTGTGTTTCTCCTTGGATTTTTCCTGTATGGGACTCCCTGTGCTTCCTGGACTTGATTAACTATTTCCTTTCCCATATTAGGGAAGTTTTCAACTATAATCTCTTCAAATATTTTCTCAGTGTCTTTCTTTTTCTCTTCTTCTTCTGGGACCCCTATAATTCGAATGTTGGTGCAATTAATGTTGTCCCAGAGGTCTCTGAGACTGTCCTCAGTTCTTTTCATGCTTTTTTCTTTTTTTTTCTTTTTTTGTGGTACACGGGTCTCTCACTGTTGTGCCCTCTCCTGTTGCGGAGCACAGGCTCCGGACGCGCTGGCTCAGCGGCCATGGCTTACAGGCCCAGCCGCTCCACGGCATGTGGGATCTTCCTGGACCGGGGCACAAACCCATGTCCCCTGCATCGGCAGGCAGAATCTCAACCACTGCGCCACCAGGGAAGCCCTCATTCTTTTTTCTTTATTCTGCTCTGCAGTAGTTATTTCCACTGTTTTATCTTCCAGGTCACTTATCCTTTCTTCTGCCTCAGTTATTCTGCTATTGATCCCTTCTAGAGTATTTTCAATTTAATTTATTGTGTTGTTCATCGTTGCTTGTTTCCTCTTTAGTTCTTCTAGGTCCTTGTTAAATGTTTCTTGCATTTTCTCTTTTCTATTTCCAAGATTTGGATCATCTTTACTATCATTATTCTGAATTCTTTTTCAGGTAGACTGCCTATTTCCTCTTCATTTGTTAGGTCTGGTGGGTTTTTATCTTGCTGCTTCATCTGCTGTGTGTTTTTCTGTCTTCTCATTTTGCTTATCTTACTGTGTTTGGGGTCTCCTTTTTGCAGGCTGCAGCTTCGTAGTTCCCGTTGTTTTTGGTGTCTTTCCCCAGTGGCTAAAGTTGGTTCAGTGGGTTGTATAGGCTTTCTGTTGGAGGGGACTAGTGCCTGTGTTCTGGTGGATGAGGCTGGATCTTGTCTTTCTGGTGGGAAGGTCCACATCTGGTGTGTTTTGGGGTGTCTGTGAGCTTATTATGATTTTAGGCAGCCTCTCTGCTAATGGGTGGGGTTGTGTTCCTGTCTTGCTAGTTGTTTGGCATAGGATGTCCAGCACTGTAGCTTGCTGGTCGTTGAGTGAAACTGGGTGTTGGTGTTGAGATGGAGGTCTCTGGGAGATTTTCGCTGTTTGATATTACGTGGAGCTGGGAGGTCTCTTGTGGATCAGTGTCCTGAAGTTGGCTCTCCCACCTCAGAGGCACAGCACTGACTCCTGGCTGCAGCGCCAAGAGCCTTTCATCCACACGGCTCAGAATCAAAGGGAGAAAAAGTAGAAAGAAAGAAGTAGTAGAAGTAGAAAGAAAGAAAGGAAGGAAGAAAGGAAGAGGAAAAAATAAAATAAAGTAAGATAAAATAAAATAAAATTATTAAAATAAATGAAAAAATTATTCAGAAAAAAATGTTTTTAAAAAGTAAAAAACAAAAACGGACGGATAGAACCCTAGGGCAAATGGTGAAAGCAAAGCTATACACATAAAATCTCACACAGAAGCATACACATACACACTCATAAAAAGAGGAAAAGGGGGAAAAAGTAATAAATCGTGCTCTCAAAGTCCACCTCCTCAGTTTGGGATGATTCGTTGTCTACTCAGGTATTCCAGAGATGCAGGTACATCAAGTTGATTGTGGAGATTTAATCCGCTGCTGGGAGAGATTTCAGTTTCTCTTCTTTGTTCGCACAGTTCCCGGGACTCAGCTTTGGATTTGGCCCTGCCTCTGCGTGTAGGTCGCCTGAGGGCGTCTGTTCTTCTCTCAGACAGGACGGGGTTAAAGGAGCTGCTGATTCGGGGGCTCTGGCTCACTCAGGCTGGGGGGAGGGAGGGGCACGGCGTGCGGGGCGGGCCTGCGGCGGCAGAGGCCGGCGTGACGTTACTCTAGCCTGAGGCGCGCCGTGTGTTTTTCCGGGGAAGTTGTCCCTGGATCCCGGGACCCTGGCAGTGGCGGGCTGCACAGGCTCCCCAGAAGGGAGGTGTGGATAGTGACCTGTGCTCGCACACAGGCTTCTTGGTGGCGGCAGCAGCAGCCTTAGCGTCTCATGCCCGTCTCTGGGGTCTGTGCTGTTAGCCGAGGCTCGCGCCCGTCTCCGGAGCTCCTTTAAGCGGCGCTCTGAATCCCCTCTCCTCGCGCACCAGGAAACAAAGAGGGAAGAAAAAGTCTCTTGCCTCTTCGGCAGCTCCAGACTTTTCTCCGGACTCCCTGCCGGCTAGCCGTGGTGCACTAACCCCTTCAGGCTGTGTTCACACCGCCAACCCCAGTCCTCTCTCTGCGCTCAGACCAAAGCCCAAGCCTCAGCTCCCAGCCCCGCCCGCCCCGGCGGGTGAGCAGACAAGCCTCTCAGGCTGGTGAGTGCTGGTCGGCACCGATCCTCTGTGCGGGAATCTCCCCGCTTTGCCCTCCGCACCCCTGTTGCTGTGCTCTCCTCCGCGGTCCCGAAGCTCCCCGCTCCGCCACCCGCAGTCTCCACCCGCGAAGGGGCTTCTAGTGTGTGGGAACGTTTTCTCCTTCACAGCTCCCTCCCACTGGTGCAGGTCCCGTCCCTATCCTTTTGTCTCTGTTTATTCATTTTTCTTGTGCCCTACCCAGGTACGTGGGGAGTTTCTTGCCTTTCGGGAGGTGTGAGGTCTGCCAGCGTTCAGTGGGTGTTCTGTAGGAGTTGTTCCACGTGTAGATATATTTCTGATGTATCTGTGGGGAGGAAGGTGATCTCCGCGTCTTACTCTTCCGCCGTCTTCCCACAGTTTTCTCTCTTTCTTTCTCATAGCATAGCATGACTCTTTATATGTCTCTTGCTTTGAGAAACCACAGTTTATTTATCTCTGTACCCCCAGTGACAGCACAGGTCCTGGCACATAGCAGATGCTCAAGAATCATTTGCTGGCCAATGACTGGTTAGGTAGGTGGATGCTTACGGTGGTCAGAGAAGACCCCTCAGAGCAGTCTTGAATAAAAGTAGGAAGAATACCTGATAATGTGCCAATGTTAAGCCTTGCTGGACAGGAGCCTGTGAGGCAGAAAATGAAGGTCCCTCAGAAGCCCCCACCGGTTAGCCCACCCAGCCAGTCAGGTCAATTAAAGAGAAGAGATCTGTTGATTATGCAGAAAGAGATGTTTGAAAATCCAAGCTTGAATTGCCTAGACGTTACATCAACAGAAACCAGGGAAACATCACCAGTGAAGGTACCACTGAATAACCTGGGGAAACAGTTTCTGAGCCTGAGGCCTCAAAGGAGTGAATTCCCTTCCTCCCCAGCAGAGGACGGAAGGATCTCTTCCTAAACCGCCCCTCCCCCAAACTAGGACAAAATCCATTGTAAGCTCTGAGCTCACAGTGATGACAGACCCTTATCCTAGGGCCAGCAGGCAAGGTCTGCGCCTTCAAGAAACTTAAAATGCTGCCCAGAACGCTTGGCATTAGCACACAGAGGAGACAGATGCTTTATTTGTTAAAACTGATACTTTGCGATTTTCAAGCCCTGTTTCAATTCCACGCGGCATTAAGAATTGAAAGAGGCTTCTGTTTCTGGTTTATCTTGCTTAATAAGAAAGGACTAGGATATTGTAAGATCACGTTGTTGGGCAAAAGGGCACTTCAGCAGTTCTGACAGTGTGGTCACAGTCCAGCCACCTGATAACTTTAGAACTAAATAGGAGCCACGTGTGTGGCTCAGAGTGGCTCCCATCCTCACCCCACAGAATAGGTGCTGTGCCTGGAATTACCTTTTGGTTGGTTCAACGGCCTCATGTGAACTTCACTCAAACATAGCTCTGTGGCTCAGAGCAGAATCCTACCCAGTCCCTAGTGGTCTAGTATATTTCCCATGTCTGCATATTTATAATTTGTGAGGAATGTCTTGTATTCATCCACAGTAAGGCTTTCTGTGGGAATTACCACAGTTTTGTCTTTGGGTGGGCTTTCGAAAAACAGTCCCTCTCTGTCTCTGAAAGACGCCCATTTCTTCCTAATACTAGGGTATGATATTCACAACTGCTCTGCAAATCAAGGAGATGAGTTTTTGTACTAAGTGCCTTTGGGGCTCCTCCTGAGTCAGTCGTAACCTCTTAGGAGGGAGGAGAAGAATAGCAAAAAGCATAAAGAGACAGATGCTCAAATTAAGAATAAAGAAGAGCAAGACTTAGGAGGAGGAAGAGAGACCGAATTCCTAGGAAACAGGACGGAGAGAAAAGTGTCCCAGGGAAGGAGAGGGAGAGTGGAGGACGTACAGGAAGAAGACAGAAGATGCCGCTTCAGGAACTGGAGGTGACTTTGCAGAAAACCAGCAACTGATGCGGCAGGTGCACTGGGAAGCATGGGGTGAGGGGTACAGGGCGCTCATCTGCGAAGTGTTGAGACGTGTCAGGCTCTTTGCCATCCACTTTTATTATCTTGTGACATCCCCATAAGAACCCTGTGAGGTGTTACTATCCAAGCTAGCTCAGTGAAGTTACATCACTTGCCTAATGTCACTAAGTGGCAGAAAGGGAATTTAAGCCCAGGTGTGTTTTGCCCCCAGAGCCCATTCCTAATGGTGCCAAATCTGAGGCACCATCTTTCTCCTGGCTCAGGGCGCTCTGCAAACCGTGGTCATAAAGGCAGTCAGATTTGGATGCCCACTCACCTGAGAGTGGGTGTTGGGAGAGGGTCCTCTACATGTGCAGTTGGGCTGGCACCAAACTGCCTCACAGTCTCCAAGTGACCTCTGCTTGGAGTGGACTGACAGAGTCCCAGGTGCCCAGGCTCCCTCCCTTGGTGTAACTGCGAAGGGGGTAGTGTCTTCCATTCTCTCTCCTCAGGGGCCCTCATAGAGTAAATGCCCAGATCTTTTCTCCAGTCTCGTATTTCATTGCCTCTGGATTAGGAGAGTTTCAGGTGCTCCTGATCTGACTGTAAACCCTGCCATGGGCTCATTTGCCTCGCAAGGAAACTGCTAGCAGCTCCCAAGTAACCGCTTGAGGTTTGGGTTCTGCCCCTCCTTTCTCTCATCTGGCATTTTCATTTTCAGCCCTTTGCCCAACTTGGTTCTCTGCTGCTTCACCCCCAGAATGAATCTCTAACGTTCTCTCCAGCACTGTGTTCCTACTTCCACTGTGTCAGGCCAAGTCCTCCCAGTCTTTTGCTAAACCCTCCTTTAGCCCTGTAATTGGCCCCCCGCCTGTGCTCTCTCTGTTCACTTTATAGATTTTCTGCCAGATTAATCGTCCCTAAGTGCAATGTTGGTTTTGCTCTATGTTGACTCAGTAGCACCTCACTGATCACAGGATGAAACTCCAACGCTATGGTCTGACCTTCATGGCCCTCTACTGGGTCCCACAGAGACTCATCCCACCTTACTTTCTAGGGTCCCCACCCAACATTCTCAATTCCAGAACACATCCAGAACTTTTCCCACTTCTGTGCCTTCATTCCCACAATCCCCCCTACTTGGAAGTCATTCTCCCTCATCCCCAAAGGTCAAAATCCATCTGTAATTTAAAGCCTGGTTCAAGTACCAGTTACCACAAAAACCTTCTGTTAAAGTCCTCCTCCCCCTTTCTGCCTGACATGACTATCTCCCATCACTGAACTCCCATCACAGAGCATTAAACCGTTTTAGGGGTCTTTACATTTAAAATTTTGTATTAGAAATATTTAGGTAATAAGTACCTGTGTTATGTACCCTTCTAGGAATTTGCTTCATAGAATTGACCAGTTGACATATGCTTCCCATGTTTCCTCCACAGTTCTCAGATAATGGGGAGACACTCACCAGAGTTATGGTTAAAAGGCGTGCTTGCTATGAAGGACTACTGATCATATACTTGAAATAAAGCATGTAGGGTATAGACACTTGAGTATAACAGGGACTTGATGAATATTTGTTGGATAAATGAATGGCTAAAATAGTCAAATTAAAATTTCTTAAGCTCAGCTTTTAAGTAGGAAAAAACCCTGACTCTACTCGTGACCGTTACCACTTCATACACTTCTTGGGCTTATCTATGAGTCCTCAGAATTCTAGAAGGCCACACAGTCTTCCAATTATCTGGGGTTACCTCTTTGTGTATACAGTCTTGGACCCACAGTGAGTTCCTATGGCTTGTCCTAGAGGCAGTTAGGAAAACAAGAACAGTTTTTCTGGTTATGAAATTCTTAGGTCACATTTGCTTTAGAATTTTGTCCATATCATTTCACTATTCCATATTTAATGTTGTTAGAAAGAAGTCAGAGGCAACATAATTTTTTTATGCTGTTTTTCACAGCTGGATATCTATAGAATTTTTTTTTTATCTTTGGAGTTCAGCAGCTTCCCTAGTACTTGATCAGGTTTTCTTAGGAAATGGTATGTCTTTTTATCTGCAGCTTCAAGTCTTTAATCCAGGATTGCTTTCTTCTTTAATATCTTTGTTTTTATTCCATTTTTTTTCTGTACTCTTTTTCAGGAACACCAGTTTTAGGGATGTCAGATTTCCTTTGCCTTCTAATCCATCATTTTCCTTATAATCATGTTAATATCTGTGTTCTTGTCTTATGTCATTTGAAGCCTCTCCACTGTATCCCTAGCTCTGTCTTCAGTTGTTCATTTTATATTTGTTCTTTTAATGAGGCTTTCATTTGTCAAGCTTCTACTTTACTTTTGCATTTGTTTTTTTTATTTTTTATTATTTTTGGCTGTGTTGGGTCTTCTTTGCTGCGCGCCGGCTTTCTCTAGTTGTGGAGAGCGGGGGCTACTCTTTCTTGCAGTGTGCGGGCTTCTCATTGCAGTGGCTTCTCTTGTTGCATAGCACGGGCTCTAGGCACGTGGGCTTCAGTAGCTGTGGCACGCAGGCTCAGTAGTTGTGGCTCGTGGGCTCTAGAGCGCAGGCTCAGTAGCTGTGGCGCATGGGCTTAGCTGCTTGTGGCATGTGGGATCTTCCCAGAGTGGGGATTGAACCCGTGTCCCCTGCATTGGCAGGCGGATTCTTAACCACTGCGCCACCAGGGAAGTCCCCTGCATTTCTTTCTTGAGCGCTGCCAACTTTTAAAGTCTTCTATAATCTCAATAATAATTGCCTACTTAAAATCCTGTATCTCTTCTTTGAGCTCTTTCTACAGCTCTCTAATATTTTTGTGTCTACTGAGATTCATTGGTCTAAACATTTTGTTGGTTTCTTTTTCTGTAAAATGGTCTTAATCTCATTTTTCCCTCTCTTCCTGTTGTGGGGTTTTAGTGTTTAATTGCTTACTTTAGTTTTGTAGCTTTTATGCATAGGTCTCATTTCTGATCATTATCTTTGATTTGGGCTACTAGTTTCAGAAGAATATTTCAGAGTGGAGTGAAAGAGACCTTTTAAGTTGGAGCATTGTACAATTTTGGTTGAGACTTGTCTCAAATACCTTTTCACAAAATCTCTTATGCTTTATGCTTGTTTATCTTACACTCAGGGCCCTGACTAAGTTTTTGTCATTCAGAAAGCTGGTGTCATTTTTAGCGAAACCTCTTGACAGGCTGTCAGTGTCATGATCCGAGGACTGCTGCCTCTTATCCATCCACCACCCTGTTCGTCTCTGATGGTCCCTATCAACTAGATGGTGATACTGTGGACTGTAGGAAGAGCCACTCAGGTTTGGTTCCTCTTCAGATTCCCTTCCTTGCAGATCTGCAGTGATTTGACCTGCCTGGGCTCCCAAATCTCATTGCTTCAACAAAATGACTTTTCAAGGAGTCTTTATGGCCATGCCTCCTGCTCTTGGTGAAATCCACTTCCTGCTTGCATTTTGAGGAGGTGTATTCATTCTCACACATACAGATTTCACAGTATTGGTCAGATATGCTTTAGAGTTGGGACAGCATTGCCATTTCCAAATAAATGGAATTTTTTTCCTTGATAGCTTTTGTGTGTGTGTGTGTGTAGTATTTGAGAGAATAGAGTCAAATGGAAACACTTCTACATCTTTAAGCAAAGGTCCAGATAATGTCTTTAAAGACCAAATCAGATGAAAAGAAAGCCATGTGTGGCTAGTAAAAAATATTCTGTTAATTAGATAACACCAAAGTAATGGGTGTTTGCTGCCATCATGAGTTGGCTGTGTAATTCTTTGGAACCCTTCTCAGATGAAGTAATGGATGGGAAACATCTTTAAAAATATTAGACAGTGTTTAAGTGTAAGGTAATATTCATTATAGAACAGAGTTTATACAAATCTGTGTCATTTTAAGAAATTTACTGGTTGGAATACCCTAAGGCCTTTTTATTGATTTGGCATCAAATATTTGTATTTATTTTAAAAGGAAACTATGTTAGTGTTCTTTAAGCAGGGGAAGGCATCAGTTCTTGCAGAAGTAAGAGATAAGGACTTGTTGCTTTAAAATATTATTCAGTCAGACCACATAGCACAGCAACATGCTAATAAGTAATGAGTTAATTGTCAGGTTCCCTGACATTCTGGATGAATGCTTGAGCATGTACAGTGAAGCCTTTTGTGTGGCTGTATTATTGTTACCCCTTCTTTGGTTTATAAAGGGATGGCAACTATGTAGCACACATGCTGCTGCTCCCCTCTTGCTGAGCCCCTGACTGAGTGCTAACTTACCATTTTACACCTTACACTGAGATCAAACATGGCATCAGTCCTTCCCATCACTATGAATTTATTCAAGATGGCAAGACAGAAGCAGTCTGCCTACCACCCCTGCTCTAACTCACCACTGGTCTTCTTGATTTGATGATACTCCCAAAATAATGAGCAGGCAGAAGTGTGAAATTATGCGAAGAAAATGAGATTTCCTGACTATCAGAAAACATTCCATATGCTTGTTTTCTATGATGCTTGGATAGGGTGCTGAAATTCAGTTCAGAAACTTACTGATGCCTGCTCTGGGTGCTATTTGAACTGGGGTGAGTTGAATAAAATTTAGGCCCTGTCTTCAAGAAGTTAGCCAGTTAGTCCAAATATTTATTAAACAATTCCTTTGGCAGATGCAATGCCTGGTGCTAGGGTTACAGCAGTGAACAAAACAAACCCTGACTTTGCCCTCATGGAACACGTAGTCTAGAAGGGAAGATGGGAAATCAAAACATATAATGGTTAGCTAATTACAAGTACATAAAGTGCCTCAGCGTTGTAGAAGGGCACTACTCTTAGTGTTTGATGGGGGCTCTGAGTTTGTCGTGGGTGAAGGGGTTTGCCATCTAGTAATAGAAATAGCCACAGAAGCAAACAAGTAGAATTTGATATGACACGAACAATAGAATAGTTACGTGCAAGGAATAGAAGCTGTGCTAAAGACAGAATGATTAATTCCATTTTGTGGAGTCAGGGAAGAACACATAGGGAATACCCGAGGGAGGCTGTAGTGGATTGAATAGGGTGTCAGTGGGCAGGTACACACAGAGAGGGAGGCTTGCCAGATGGAGGTAATAGCCAGAATTCGAAAGCAAAGGAGAGCCGCTGCCTAGTGTTTGCAGGGAGCTATAAGAGATTCTGAGTGGCAAGTGATAGCCTTTAACACAATAAGGATCCCTCTATGACATATAAAGAAGCTTACACTTTATTATTGATTTTTGTACTGATCAGACCGACATTGACATGGTCCCACTTGTTACAGAAAGATCATTTCGTGGCAGTATTGAGGATGGATTGATGGGTGAAGTAAAGCCTGGAGATAAGGAACACAAATAGGTTATGATACCATGTGAGGGAGCTAATGAGGAATATTATAATGGCAAATTCGAAATACCCAAATCCAAATACCTAATCCATTTTACACTTTTTGTTTCCACTTTACTTTTTGTGTGATAATGAAGAAGAAAAGGGGAGAACACATATGAGAAATATTTAGGAGGTAAAATTCACAGGATTTGTTAATTTTTAGGTCATGATCCCTGGGAGAGAAGACGGGTGATTGAGCTTATGGAGGTTTTACTGAGTAAGATGCATATTGTAGGAGGTTTGGGCTAAAAAAATGATGAACTCAGTGTTGGATGTATGAAACCTAGATGCCTGTGAACATTCAGTAAATATGTCCAAAGGGATATATGGATCTAAATTCAAGAGAGTTGTCAATCCTAAAAATTACGGATTTCAGCATTGTTGGCGTATTATGATGGTTAAAACCAGGGGGATAAATGAAATTACCCAGAAAGAGCACGTGTGGTAAAAAGAGAACCCGAGAAGAGAGCCCTGGGGAGCATCAACATTTAGTTTGCAGAAGAATAGAATCCAAAGCAGTCTGCAAAGGAGTAGTCATATATAATATAAGAGAAAAATCAAGAGAGTGAGGTCACAAAAGTCAAGGTTAATGAAATTTAAAGAAGATGGTTTCTTTTTTTTTAAATTTATTTATTTTTGGCTGTGTTCGGTTTTCGTTGCTGTGCGTGGGCTTTCTCTAGTCGAGGTGAGCAGGGGCTACTCTTCAATGTGGTGCGTGGGCTTCTCATCGTGGTGGCTTCTCTTTGTTGCAGAACACAGGCTCTAGGAACACTGGCTTCAGTAGTTGTGGCACGCGGGCTCAGTAGTTGTGGCTCACGGGCTTAGTTGCTGCGCGGCATGTGGGATCTTCCTGGACCAGGGCTCGAACCCGTGTCCCCTGCATTGGCAGGCGGATTCTTAACCACTGCGCCACCAGGGAAGTCCAGAAGATGGTTTTTGTAATGTAGAGAAGTGAAGTAGGGGCATAAAAGTGTTAGGTTTGGCATTTATAAGGTCACTGCTGACATTTGGTGAAAAGAGCTTCAATAGAGATGGATAAAGAAGGCAGACTGCAGTTGGTGAAGATGAGAAAGTTACAACATATAGGGCACTCTTTAGATTGGATGAAAAAGAAAGGGGGAGGAATTAGGATAACAACCAGAAGGGGATGCAAGAGGGTTTCTTCATAGAGTGAGAGAAAATTGGCTCCTAGGAAGAAGAGGAAGTCAACAGAGTAAGATGGGAAACGATAGGAACAGAATTCAAGTGAAGGAGCTGGCGTTCATCTTAGTTTGGATCTCTCTAGAAACATGCTGAGACAAGAGGGCAAGGGCAAGTAGTTTCTTCAAGAGTTCAGGAAATAACAGTAGGAAGGTAGAAAAGTAGGACAGGGAAGGAAGACAGCCAATAAAGGATAAACTCTCAAACCAGCTACCACTGTGGGTGACTGGAGCTTAACCCCATGGAGAAAGTCTAGGAAACAGGGTGAAGTGCGTGCCACAGAGTTTTCTCATCCTAATGATGGGGGAATCTTGGGCATTTTACTCTGACTACCATCAGACATTGGTTGAGGAATTGCTGCTTCCAGGAGTTTTAATTCCCTGGCACTTCCAGCCTGCATTGCAGGTGGCTGAGCAGTTATCTTCTACTTCTGGTAAAATATCCGCAGCTGAAGAGATGTTGTAGGTGCTGCAGGTTGTGAGTTGGGCCAGGTCAACTGAAATACTAATACTCAGGAGGTATGTGCTGGGCAACAACAGCTTCTCCTACAGCTTGGAAGATTGACTCTTTGCTGAGTAAATGAAGGCATGGGATTGAGTGGGTTCTCCATTACATTTCATGTAATTGGTGTGTGTATGCTAAATTTAGCTAATATCTTCATCATATAGCAATTTTAAGAGTTAAAATTATGTTTGAATAGTAATCTGTAAGGTAAAAACCTTTTCCCCCATCTTATATAGATAATTAAAAATCTTGATGTAAGACTTCATTCTCAATCCATATAAGATGGTATTTGATTTATTGTAACTGATCTTGCAAGAGCACCTGGAAACGGAATTTTACTGTGAAAAATCAAGTTTGTGACTAAGTACATAGAAATTCAAAATCATCAATGAGGTGGGCTAGGTATTTAAGGAGTGAGATTGAAGGTGTAAAAGACCCCACAGACTTCATAACCTTAAGATAAGTCATATAATATTTGGGCTCTCTTATAGAGACAAACATAGGCATTGACCTCAGATTTATTTTATTTTGAGTTGTCTTGCTGTGAAAGATATGAGCGGTAGTTTAGGCTGTGGTGATATGTTTATTCTAGACTTCTCTTAGATTTTGATCGAACTGAAAATGATTTTTCCCATACATAATGATACTAATCACTTTATTTTCCCTTTAATGTGTGAATCTAGTCACTAAATATGAGAAGAAACAACTAAAATGTTTCAAAGTAACTGCCTCTCAAGGATGGGACATCAGGGTGAAGAAAGGCAAAATGGGAGACTGCTAATGGGGTCATAAATTGCTAGTTTTACTTGACCTTTTAAACTTGGCACATACATTTATTTTTTCATAGAAACTTTAAAAAATGTTTTGTGGAACAAAGAGGCTAAAAGAGATAAATGGAAAGAGGTGGTGTACCAGAACTGTAGTGCAGAAGAACAAAGTTCTGGGAGGTGAGGATGATAAAGTGGCCGCTTCCACACGCAAGCACAAAGGAGCATCATGTGAAACACATCCACAGAGGGGAAGAGGGCATTGGTGGGGACTGAGCTGGTTAAAATGAACAGGCCTCGTGTTCCAAGCTGTGTGTTGATATTATAGCCTTTACATCTCACTTTTCAGACTGTAACTTAAGATTCTTCCTCAAAAAGGTATTATTTTGCTTCTTGTAACATGATGGTACCCAAACAAAATGCAAGTCTTTCTGGGCCAAGAAAAATGTGGTGGTGGTGAGAGCATTACCCTTAAGGGATAAGATGTTGGAGTGAGGGTGCTAAGCATCAATGAAAAGGCCTCCTGAGAACCTGTTGAGATTCCTAAAGTGTATGCCTGGGGAGAACATGAGCCTTCTAGAAATGGGCAGAACAAGGACAGAACCATCTATTCCCTTCTGGGTAGTTGTGAGCTGCCTTTCTCTGTAACTATAAAGCAATGGTGTTGCATCTGAGGACTGGCTCGAGAACTGTTTCTGCTTAGTTGCTACATGATACTGAATAGGTTACTCAGCCTTTCTACTCCTTTGTTTCTTTCATAGTAAAATAGAATGGTAATCTCCACTTCCAGGGGTGGTTGTGGGGAATCACATGAAGTCATCTATGCAAAAGGCTGCCTGGCTGATGATATCCAGTGCTGATTTGTGTTTTTTGCTTTTTTTTTGGGGGGGGGGGGCAGTTGGTACTTTATTACTCTTTGATCAGAATGAATGCTTTCACATGAGAAATCCATTTTATCATGGTATTTGGGTCTTCAAACGTTTGTCTAAAAATAAGGATTATAAATTTCATGATGTAGTATGCATAACAAATGTGAGAATTTAAAATATAGCCTTTAAGGATGTTAAAAACAATTGCTTATTTAACATGGACAAAACCAAGATCAGCAAAGAGCTCGGGTTTCATGGAGAGCATAAAATTGGACAAATTCCTAGATAAAAAGCTTATAATCCAATTAGCTGTCAGGAGTCCATAAGTGTTTATGCAAAAATCATAGGACTGGAGAGATTTTCAAGTTAAATGCAAATGTGATTTCTAAAAAAGTCCTTAACTTCCTTGTTCATTCTAACCTCTTATGTGCGATCAAAATGTCATTGAAATACTAAAAAAAAAAAAAATTTAACCACTTTAGTGTGACAAGTTGTCTGTAGCTAGATGGTTGACTGGATATAAAACATTATTCCCCTTCAGCTATTAAAGCTGTTCTTGAAAAAGAATCTCTCTCAATTTCCTTCAAGATCACTTGTGCTTCAATGAATAGTATTAAACCTCTTTGCTTTGGTAATGTCACTTCATCAGCATGATTTTTTGCCCTTGACCCAATGAGAGATACAAGTGAGAGGTTCCTAACTGAATTGTATTGTCAGCTGAATATAAGTATGATTTTCTGATCATCAGAGCTGCTCATAGATGGAACAAGCTATAAGTGTTTTTGTTCACTGGAGATGTTCAAATACAGGCTCAGTAAGTGGTAGGTAACATGTTAGCTCAGTTACCCCAAGATGTTTTGACCCTAGGAAACCAGAGAGAAGTATTTGGACATGCCTTAGATGGAAGAAAGTATTGGGTTATTCGCCACCTGTCCACAAACTTGCAAATAAGCACAACTGTCTACTGATATCAAGCTAGAGAATAGTAACAAGTCATTAGGTTTACTTCTGTATGTCAGTGTGTGTCTCCACATACCTTGAAGACCACGTGAATAAACTAGGTTTGTATCCTTGTACTAAGGCTTACTTGTTGTGTGACAAGTTATGCTATGGTTCTAAACCTGTTTCCTTATCTGTAAAATGGAGATATCAATGATGCACTGCTTTATAAGATCATTGTGGGGATTCTGAAGGCAGTGTTGGAGCTTAGCGCAGCCTAGCATATGGGAGGCATTCAAAATATATTATTTATTAAAAGGAGGAGAAAAGAGTGTCTCATAAGGGGATTTTCCCAAACCCCAAGACTACTCATCTCTCTGGAAAGTTACTACCTTAATTCAAACTATGTAAAAGTCCTCTTCTGAAAGTCTAAGCATAGGATGGGTTCTTGGACTAGATGACTCATGAGGTAGCTTCCTACTCTGAGACTCTGTTATTTTGAATATTTGATTCATAGAATTCACTTAGGGTAAACATTTCAATATTTATTTTCGCCAAATATCAAGAGCCTGGCTATCCTGGGTAAGCATTGTGTAGGATGAGGAGCTAGTGTGGTGGAGTGGAATTCAGTGGACTTTGGAGCCCTGCGGACCTAGTTTAAATCCTAGCTTCCAATACCTGTTAGCTGGTAACCACCTGAGGCAAGTTCCTTAACCTCTCTGAGCCTCAATATCCACAACTGTAAAATGAGGATAAAATAATATCCAGAATATCTGGAATGAAGATGTAATGAATTAGTCCATGTTACATCGTATACTACTGGGTATCCAGGAAACGATTTTTCTGCTGACTACAATTTTCACTTTTTAGCTAGGTGTGCCTGCATGATTAAACACAGCCTGACAGTGTTTTATTCCCACTCTCTAAACAGTAGGAATATCTTCTACCTTGCCCAAATGTTAGGATGTAAGATTTTGAGATTGCACCCAGTTTGTGTTAATATAAAGGCCTTAAATAAAATGCTTTGGTTAGAAACAGTTTTGGCTCGTCCACAAACCAGCGACAAAAGTGCCTGGCATCCCAAGGGCAAAGCAAATGATTATGTGACTGGCTTTATTCGCTTAGGGAAGAACTTGTGAAATTTTCTGCCAGCAGCTTAAGTACATGTTTCTGTGGCTTTCGCTTCCCGTTTTGTAGAGCTGTGGTGGCAAGGTTTTCTTAGCACGATGTGCTGAATTTGAAGAACTGGATGTATTAGTTCATGAAGTTGAGCGCATCCTAGCTTCAGCCTCACCACTGCTTTTGCTTTGGGGGTTTGGGGGGCTTCTATTATGTTCAGGGTTTAACCTACCATTTTGCCAGCATTGACCCGTCACTGAGCTCTACACGCTATGTTTTTATTTCCTGGGTTGCCCAGATGGGTTTGCTCTGTGTTGTGGAGAATGTGGTTCATTAAGAGCTTCAGGCACAACCTGCAGGTGCTTTTTAATTTTTCTTGCTGTTTGGTTCATCGCTTCCTTTTTTTTTTTTCACATCTTTATTAGAGTATAATTGCTTTAAAATGGTGTGTTAGTTTCTGCTGTATAACAAAGTGAATCAGCTATACATATACACATATCTCCGTATCTCCTCCCTCTTGCATCTTCCTCCCACCCTCCCTATTCCACCCCTCTAGGTGGACAACAAGCATTGAGCTGATCTCCCTGTGCAATGTGGCTGCTTCCCACTAATTATCTATTTTACATTTGCTAGTGTATATATGTCCATGCCACTTTCTCATTTCGTCCCAGCTTACCCTTCCCCCTCCCCGTGTCCTCAAGTCCATTCTCTACGTCTGTGTCTTTATTCCCGTCCTGCCCCTAGGTTCTTCAGAACCATTTTTTTTGATTCCATGTGTATGTCTTAACATGTGGTATTTGTTTTTCACTTTCTGACTTCACTCTGTATGACAGACTCTAGGTCCATCCACCTCACTAAAAATAACTCAATTTCATTTCTTTTTATGGCTGAGTAATATTCCATTGTATATATGTGCCACATCTTCTTTATCCATTCATCTGTTGATAAACACTTAAGTTGCTTCCATGTCCTGGCTATTGTAAATAGAGCTGCCATGAACATTGTGGTACACGACTCTTTTTAAATTATGTTTTTCTCAGGGTATATGCCCAGTAGTGGGATCTCTGGGTCATATGGTAGTTCTATTTTTAGTTTTTTAAGAAACCTCCATAGTGGCTGTATCAATTTACATTCCCACCAAGTGCAAGAGGGTTCCCCTTTCTCCACACCCTTTCCGGCATTTACTGTTTGTAGATTTTTTGATGATGGTCCTTCTGACTGGTGTGATGTGATACCTCATTGTAATTTTGATTTGCATTTCTCTAATGATTAGTGATATTGAGCATCCTTTCATGTGTTTGTTGGCAATCTGTATGTCTTCTTTGGAGAAATGTCTATTTAGATTTCTGCCCATTTTTGGATTGGGTTGTTTGTTTTTTGGTATTGAGCTGCGTGAGCTGCTTGTATATTTTGGAGATTAATCCTTTGTCAGTTGCTTCATATGAAAATATTTTCTCCCATTCTGAGGGTTGTCTTTCTGTCTTGTTTATGGTTTCCTTAGCTGTGCAAAAGCTTTTCAGGTTCATTAGGTCCCATTTGTTTATTTTTGTTTTTATTTCCATTTCTCTAGAAGGTGGGTCAAAAAGGATCTTGCTGTGATTTATGTCATAGACTGTTCTGCCTATGTTTTCCTCTGAGAGTTTTATAGTGTCTGGTATTACATTTAGGCCTTTAATCCATTTTGAGTTTATTTTTTGTATGATGTTAGGCAGTGTTCTAATTTCATTCTTTTACATGTAGTTGTCCAGTTTTACCAGCACCACTTATTGAAGAGACTGTCTTTTCTCCATTGTATATTCTTGCCTCCTTTATCAAAAATAAGGTGACCATAGGTGTGCGGGTTTATTTCTGGGCTATCTATCCTGTTCCATTGATCTATATTTCTGTTTTTATGCCTGTACCATACTGTCTTGATTCCTGTAGCTTTGTAGTATAGTGTGAAGTCTGGGAGCCTGATTCTGCCAGCTCCATTTTTCTTTCTCAAGGTTGCTTTGGCTATTCGGGGTCTTTTGTGTTTCCATACAAATTGTGAAATTTTTTGTTTCAGTTCTGTGAAAAATACCATTGGTAGTTTGATAGGGATTGCATTGATTCTGTAGATTGCTTTGGGTAGTATAGTCATTTTCACAATGTTGACTCTTCCAATCCAAGAACATGGTATATCTCTCCATCTATTTGTATCATCTTTAATTTCTTTCATCAGTGTCTTATAATTTTCTGCATACAGGCCTTTTGTCTCCCTAGGTAGGTTTATTCCTAGGTATTTTATTCTTTTTGTTGCAATGGTAAATGGGAGTGTTTCCTTAATTTCTCTTACAGATTTTTATCATTAGTGTATAGGAATGTAAGAGATTTCTGTGCATTAATTCTGTATCCTGCTACTTTACCAAATTCATTGATTAGCTCTAGCAGTTTTCTGGTAGCATCTTTAGGATTCTCTATATATAGTATCATGTCATCTGCAAACAGTGACAGCTTTACTGCTTCTTTTCCGAGTTGGATTCTTTTTATTTATTTTTCACCTATGATTGCTGTGGCTAAAGCTTCCAAAACTATGTTGAATAATAGTGGTGAGAGTGGGCAACCTTGTCTTGTTCCTGATCTTAGTGGAAATGGTTTCACTTTTTCACCATTGTGAACGATGTTGGCTGTGGGTGTGTCATATATGGCCTTTATTATGTTGAGGTAAATTCCCTCTATGCCTACTTTTTGGAGGGTTTTTTATCATAAATGGGTGCTGAATTTTTTGAAAGCTTTTTCTGCATCTATTGAGATGATCATATGGTTTTTCTCCTTCAGTTTGTTAATATGGTGTATCACATTGATTGACTTGCGTGTATTGAAGAATCCTTGCATTCCTGGGATAAACCCCACTTGATCATGGTGTATGATCCTTTTAATGTGCTGTTGGATTCTGTTTACTAGTATTTCATTGATGATTTTTGCATCTATGTTCATCAGTGATATTGGCCTGCAGTTTTCTTTCTTTGTGACATCTTTTTCTGGTTTTGGTATCAGGGTGATGGTGGCCTTGTATAATGAGTTTGTGAGTGTTCCTCCCTCTGCTATATTTTGGAAGAGTTTGAGAAGGATGGGTGTTAGCTCTTCTCTAAATGTTTGATAGAATTCGCCTGTGAAGCCATCTGGTCCTGGGCTTTTGTTTGTTGGAAGATTTTTAATCACAGTCTCAATTTCAGTGCTTGTGATTGGTCTGTTTATATTTTCTGTTTCTTCCTGGTTCAGTCTCAGAACGTTGTGCTTTTCTAAGAATTTGTCCATTTCTTCCAGGTTGTCCATTTTATTGGCCTATAGTTGCTTGTAGTAATCTCTCATGATCCTTTGAATTCTGCAGTGTCAGTTGTTACTTCTCCTTTTTCATTTGTAATTCTATTGATTTGAGTCTTCTCCCTTTTTTTCTTGATGAGTCTGGCTAATGGTTTATCAATTTTGTTTATCTTCTCAAAGACCCAGCTTTTAGTTTTATTGATATTTGTTATTGTTTCCTTCATTTCTTTTTCATTTATTTCTGATCTGATCTTTATGATTTCTTTCCTTCTGCTAACTTTGGGGTTTTTTTTGTTCTTCTTCCTCTAATTGCTTTAGGTGTAACGTTAGGTTGTTTATTTGAGACGTTTCTTTTTTTTTTTTTTTTTTTTTTT
>NW_021703782.1:82620361-82743223 GCF_005190385.1 Monodon monoceros
CCTCTCACTGTTGTGGCCTCTCCCGTTGCGGAGCACAGGCTCCAGACGCGCAGGCTCAGCGGCCATGGCTCATGGGCCCAGCTGCTCCGCAGCATGTGGGATCTTCCCGTGCCCCCTACATCGGCAGGCAGACTCGCAACCACTGCGCCACCAGGGAAGCCCTGAGATGTTTCTTGAGGTAGGATCATATTGCTATAAACTTCCCTGTTAGAACTGCTTTTGCTGTATCCCTTTTGCTGTAGATTTTGGGTCATCGTGTTTTCATTGTCATTTGTTTCTAGGTATTTTTTGATTTCCTCTTTGATTTCTTCAGTGTTCTCTTGGTTATTTAGTAGTGTATTATTTAGCCTCCATGTGTTTGTATTTTTTACAGATTTTTTCCTGTAATTGATACCTAGTCTCATAGTGTTGTGGTCGGAAGAGATACTTGATACGAATTCAGTTTTCTTAAATTTACCAAAGCTTGATTTGTGACCCAAGATATGATCTATCCTGCAGAATGTTCCATGAGCACTTGAAAAGAAAGTGTATTCTGTTGTTTTTGGAATGAATGTCCTATAAATATCAATTAAGTCCATCTTGTTTAATGTGTCATTTAAAGCTTCTGTTTCCTTATTTATTTTCTTTTTGGATGATCTGTGCATTGGTGAAAGTGAGATGTTAAAGTCCCCTACTATGATTGTGTTACTGTCGATTTCCCCTTTTATGGCTGTTAGCATTTGCCTTATGTATTGAGGTGCTCCTATGTAGGGTGCATAAATATTTACAATTGATATATCTTCTTCTTGGATGGATCCCTTGATCATTATGTAGTATCCTTCTTTGTCTCTTGTAATAGTCTTTATTTTAAAGTCTATTTTGTCTGATATGAGAACTGTACTCCAGCTTTCTTTGATTTCCATTTGTATGGAATATCTTTTTCCATCCCCTCACTTTCAGTCTGTATGTGTCCCTAGGTCTGAAGTGGGTCTCTTGTAGACAGCATATATACAGGTCTTGTTTTTGTATCCATTCAGCCAGCCTGTGTCTTTTGGTTGGAGCTTTTAATCCATTTACATGTAAGGTAGTTATTGATATGTATGTTTCTATTCCCATTTTCTTAATTGTTTTGGGTTTGTTATTGTAGGTCTTCTCCTTCTCTTGTGTTTCCTGCCTAGAGAAGTCCCTTTAGCATTTGTTGTAAAGCTGGTTTGGTGGTGCTGAATTCTCTTAGCTTTTACTTGTCTGTGAAGGTTTTAATTTCTCCGTCGAATCTGAATGAGATCCTTGCTGGGTAATCTTGGTTTTAGATTCTTCCCTTTCATCATTTAAAATATGTCCTGCCACTCCCTTCTGGCTTGCAGAGTTTCTGCTGAAGTATCAGCCGTTCACCTTATGGGGATTCCCTTGTGTGTTATTTGTTGTTGTTCCCTTGCTGCTTTTAATATTTTTTCCTTGTATTTAATTTTTGAAAGTTTGATTAATATGTGTCTTGGCATGTTTTTCTTTGGATTTATCCTGTATGGGACAATTGTGCTTCCTGGACTCGATTGACTATTTCCTTTCCCATATTAGGGAAGTTTTCAACTGTAATCTCTTCAAATATTTTCACAGCCCCTTTCTTTTTCTCTTCTTCTTCTGGCACCCCTATAATTAGAATGTTGGTGCATTTAATGTTTTCCCAGAGGTCTCTGAGACTGTCCTCAATTCCTTCCATTCTGTTTTCTTTATTCTGCTCTGCAGTACTTATTTCCACTCTTTTAGCTTCCAGGTCACTTTTCCATTCTTCTGTGTCAGTTATTCTGCTATTGGTTCCTTCTAGAGAATTTTTAATTTCATTTATTGTGTTCATCATTGTTTTTTTGCTCTTTAATTCTTCTAGGTCCTTGTTAAACGTTTCTTGTATTTTCTCTGTTCTATTTCCAAAATTTTGGATCATCTTTACTATCATTACTCTGAATTCTTATATAGGTAGACTGCCTATTTCCTCTTCATTTGTTTGGTCTGGTGGGTTTTTACCTTGCTCCTTCATCTGCTGTGTGTTCCTCTGTCTTCTCATTTTGCTTAACTTACTGTGTTTGGGGTCTCCTTTTCACAGGCTGCAGGTTTGTAGTTCCTGTTATTTTTGGTGTCTGTCCCCAGTGGGTAAGGTTGGTTCAGTGGGTTTGTGTAGGCTTCCTGGTGGAGGGGACTAGTGCCTGTGTTCTGGTGGATAAGGCTGGATGTTGTCTTTCTGGTGGGCAGGTCCGCGTCTTGTGTTGTGTTTTGGGGTGTCTGTGGCCTTATTATGATTTTAGGCAGCCTCTGTGCTAATGGATGGGATTGTGTTCCTGTCTTGCTAGTTGTTTGTCATAGGGTGTCCAGCATTGTAGCTTGCTGTTCATAGAGTGAAGCTGGGTCTTGTCGTTGAGATGGAGGTCTCTGGGAGATTTTCGCCATTTGATAGTACGTGGAGCTGGGAGGTCTGTTGTTGGACCAGTGTCCTGAGCTTGGCTCTCCCACCTCAGAGGCACAGCTCTGATGCCTGGCTGGAGCACCAAGAGCCTTTCATCCACACGGCTCAGAATAAAAGGGAGAAAAGAAAGGAAGGAAGAAAGGAAGGAAGGAAGAAAGAAAGAAGATAAAATAAAATAAAGTAAGGTAAAGTTATTAAAATAAAAAATAATTATTAAGAAAAAAAATTAAAAAGTAAAAAAAAAAAAAACGGACAGACAGAACCCTAGGACAAATGGTAAAAGCAAAGCTATACAGACAAAATCACACAAAGAAGCATAGACATACACACTCACAAAAGGAGAAAAAGGGAAAAATATATATATATCTTTGCTCCTGAAGTCCACCTCCTCAATTTGGGATGATTCGTTGTCTATTCAGATATTCCACAGATTCAGGGTACATCAAGTTGATTGTGGAGATTTAATCCGCTGCTCCTGAGGCTGCTGGGAGAAATTTCCCTTTCTCTTCTTTGTTCGCTCAGATCCCAGGGTTCAGCTTTGTATTTGTCCCCACCTGTGCGTGTAGGTCGCCTGAGTGTGTCTGTTTTTCGCTCAGGCAGGACGGGGTTAAAGGAGCAGCTGATTCGGGGGCTCTGGCTCACTCAGGCCGGGGGGAGGGAGGGGTACGGAGTGCGGGGCGAACCTGCGGCGGCAGAGGCCGGCGTGATGTTGCACCAGCCTGAGGCGCACCATGTGTTCTCCCGGGGAAGTTGTCCCTGGATCCCGGGACCCTGGCAGTGGCGGGCTGCACAGGCTCCTGGGAGGGGAGGGTGGGGATAGTGACCCGTGCTCGAACATAGGCTTCTTGGTGGCAGCAGCAGCAGCCTTAGCGTCTCATGCCCGTCTCTGGGGTCCGCGCTGATAGCCGCAGCTCACTCCCATCTTTAGAGCTCGTTTAGGTGGTGCTCTGAATCCCCTCTCCTCGCGCACCCCGAAACAATGGTCTCTTGCCTCTTTGGCAGGTCCAGACTTTTCCCCGGACTCCCTCCTGGCTAGCTGTGGCGCACTAGCCCCCTTCAGGCTGTGTTCACGCCACCAACCCCAGTCCGCTCCCTGGGATCCGACCTCTGAAGCCTGAGCCTCAGCTCCCAGCCCCCGCCCGTCCCAGCGGGAGAGCAGACAAGCCTCTCGGGCTGGTGGGTGCTGGTCTGCACCGATCCTCCATGCGGGAATCTCTCCGCTTTGCCCTCCGCACCCCTGTTGCTATGCTCTCCTCCGTGTCTCCGAAGCTCCCCCCTCTGCCACCCGTAGTGTCCGCCCGCGAAGGGGCTTCCTAGTGTGTGGAAACCTTTCCTCCTTTACAGCTCCCTCCCACTGGTGCAGGTCCAGTCCCTATTCTTTTTTTTTTTTTTTTTTCTTTTGCCCTACCCAGGTACGTGGGGAGTTTCTTGCCTTTTGGGAAGTCTGAGGTCTTCTGCCAGCGTTCAGTAGGTGTTCTGTAGGAGTTGTTCCACATGTAGATGTATTTCTGATGTATTTGTGGGGAGGAAGGTCATCTCCATGTCTTACTCCTCTGCCATATTGAAGGTCTCCTCCCATCGCTTCCCTTCTCTCATTACCTACTTTTCTCCTCCAATCTCAAGAATGAATTTCCTCCTTATAAAGCCCCACTGGCTGAGATGTAGCCTGCGTACTGCTACCTGCTTGACTGCCCTGTGGTTTCTCTATGAGGGCAAAGAAAAATAGTGAAATTAACTCATTCAAACCTGAAGGTTTTCTGAAAATAGGTGTGAACAAATTATGTGTCCTAGGAATTAGCCACAGCTCAGTAATTGATAATCATTTTATCTGGGTGAATAAGGAGAATGTTTAATAAGTATGGCTAATGTTGTCTACAAACAGCCCTTTTTCATTAAGCGGAACAGTATAACAGTGTTTCCCTCATTGGTGATGTCTGGCACTGAAGGACAAAAGTAGAAAAGTGACTATGAGTGAGGGGTGTAGCGAGATTTCATTCAACGAATGTTACAGAACACCTGGCATATGCTAACCACTGCACACATCATGTCATTACCCCTCACAACAGTTACCCCAGTGCAACCACAATTGTACCAAGGCATAGAAAACACGGCAAGCCACAGGGACTTAATCTAATTTACTTACTTTGGTTCCTTGTGACCTGGGTCCAGATCCACACCCATCAGACTCTAAAGCTAGTGCTCAAGGCCATGGAACTGGGGCTTTTTCATCTAGATGCAGAGTTACATTTACTCATGTGATGACGGTTGGTGCTGTCCCAGGAAGGAAATCCCTGTTCTGGTGGCATTCTACTGGGGAGGTTGGTAATGAACCTGCCCAGGTTTCACTCTGTAGGTTACATGCCAGCAAAGTGCAGAGAGAAAGGAGGACACTTGGTGAGAACACTGGAACAGGTGTTCACTTCATCCCAAAGCATGTTTATAGATACTGAATGTTTCATCAGCAAACAGGTGCGTTTGAGGGGCTAACATTTATTCTTAGGCAACTTTAGATTGGGCCACAAAGTAACACCAAGTTCCTGGAATAATTTTAGGATCCTCTGAAGTGTGGAATTTCAGTGAGACAGAAAAGAACGAGAGGTCTCCTAAGTACAGTCATTGAAGGTATCTTGGTCCACAACTTGTGGAAGTTCATTTAAAATTAGGGAAAACTTGGGAATCACAGGGAGTCACATCAGGGAATCACAATCCTTGGATGTTTATTGGACGCTGAAAAGAACCAGTGCATCAGAGAGTAAACTGACCATTAGCTAGCAGGCTGGGACCAGGGGTTTAGATTAAGCCCTTTGCTTCCTTTTTCATTTTTCTGGAGAAGAAAGTGATGCAGTGACTGAGTACAAAAACTTTAGGGTCAGGTGCCTATAAATCCCAGCTTGGACACTTACCACCTATGGGATCCTGGGCGCTCTGCTTAAATTCTCTGTTTTCTCCCCAAAATACAATTCATAATTGGATCTAAATATTTCATAGTTTGTATGACTGTTAAGTAAATGCTGTATACATTTTGCTATTGCCTTCATCCCTTTGATCCTGGCCTTTTGACACCTTTATAAATGTTTCCACTAAAAATGGAAAGGCAAAAAGGAAGGACAACTCAAAGTACTTAATGTTTTGTGTTTTTAAGTAATTTTAGCAAAAGGACAGGTGAGTCTATTGATCTGAAATTAGATCAGTAGCTTGAGTTCATTCATTTCCCTTCTAATATGAATATTCATGAATTGACTCTGCTTTAATCATCTAGTCCTCACAGAAGATCTGACAGTGTTATTACAGCCAGCATGTGCTGGCTGCCCACTCGATGCCCAGCTGGGCATTATTGTAGAGGTCCGGGATGTGAGAGGAGAGGTAGCTGGAGCTAAGTAGTAGTCACCCCCTGCACAATTCTCTTTGAAATAACCATACTTTCCATATATTGTCATTTGGCACTGGGCTAGATGCTGTGAGGGACACAAAGACTTAAAAGTCCGATCACTCTTGTAGTTTATAATCTGTTATAAACAGATCATAACAGATTATCATCTGTTTGGACGTGTTTGGACGATGTAACCCATTTGCCCATAGACAGTTAACTAAGAACTTTGGAGTTTGAAAGATGAAAATGAGAATACAAAAGGGAACTGTGGACTGGGAAGGGTCTAAGACATCGCCTTACCCTATCCTACCATCGATGTCCTAATGTTGCCTGTGACTAAACACTAAGTCAATGGCTCGGGTAGTAAGCGTGCACAGCCTATGGGCAGATCAAAGCAGATTGTTGTGAACGACTGACTAAACTAAGGCAGTTTCCTGGCAGAGGCAGAAATTGAATTGTGTTCTGAAGGATACGTAGGAACTGGAAAGACAAAAAAAGAAAATAAGGAAGGGTATTTGTGTATGTTAAAGGATCCCAACTTATTTGAGGAGTGAATTTACAATAAGATACTGGTTTTGTTGTTTTTCTTTAAACACAGCATTTCAAAAGGAGATATTGTGAGGTGATTCTCAAGAATAGTCTGTTCCATGCTGTGCCTAATTCTGGGCCAGTTGAAGGATGAGAGGACATGGTTGGGATTCATGAGGAAAGATTAAAGGGGAGGCTGCAAGTGATTTAACAGGAGAGTAAACAGAAAGCTATTCATCACTACTGGAGATAGCACAAGTAAGATACACGGTTTAGTTTGAGGGATTTAAATAAATAAGAAAAGACATTTTAATATTCCCCCCACTCCTACTTTAATCAATTACTGAATATTATTTGCTCTTCTAATCTTTTGAATTTACTGACCTGTCTGTCTCTATTGCCTTAGCCTTAACCCAAGCCACCTTCTCCTCTTGCCTAGATGATAGCAGGACCCTTCAACTGGCCATCTCACCATATTCATTCTTGTCCCACTCTCCCAAACCACTCTCTATATCCTGAACAATCTTTAGTAAAAGCAAATCAGGGCGTGGCAGGTTTGTTCCTTAAAGCCTTTCAATAGGTTACTATTGTTCTTAGAACTAATCGCAAACTTTTTAACATGGCCCACCTGGCCCTGCATTGTAAGCCCTCTCTTCCCAGGCCTCAATATGTGTCTATTGCCCGTGCTCTGTATGTTGCAGCCATATGTGTTACTGCTTTCTCTCATTTCAGGAACTTCCCATGTGCTGTTCCCTTTGACACGAATACAGTTCCCCTCTCTTTTATGTAGCCAAAGATTGCTTCCTCAGGGAAGAGTTTCCTGGCCCCCTAGACGAGGTTAGGTCCCCCATTAGGTCCCAGAGAGACATTATTTTTATCTCACTTGTAATTATTTGATGTCATCTTTCCAAGAGACACTTGGGGTACAACTGGTGAACACAATAGGCCAGGCTCATGACACTTACATTCTGGCCGTTGGAGGAAGATAATAAGCACAATAAATAAATCATAGTATGCGGGATGATAAGTGGTATAGATAAAAGAGAAAGTAGACTAGAGTAAGGAGGATCAGGAATGCTGGGTGAGGGAAGCAGGCTGCAATACTGAAAAGACTGGTTGGCATATCTCCATACCATATGCAGGTTAACTCAAGAAATATTATAGTGTTAAATGTAAAAACTAAAACCATAACCCTGTATAAAGCCTGGCATGGGAAAGTCCTCAATACATATTTATCAAGGTGACTAGTGGACAATATTATCATTATTATTATACGCATGCAAAATTCTAAGTTTGGGTCAGTCACAGAATACATGCAATCCTCCCTTGGTTGCACAGCAGGCAAACCGAGGCTTACGCCAGGGTTGTCTAATCCTTCTCTGAAATCTCCTGTGGTGAAAGGGAATTCCTTTCACTGTTTTTCCTGTCTCCTGTGAGACTCTAGCAGGGTCCAACAGAGCTAATTAATTACCCTGTCTTGAGGGCATAGGGACTTCCTGGCTGTGATTTCTGAGGGCGCCCGAGGATTGAGGATCTAATGACAAAAACAGAATCACTCTGTTCCAGAGAGTTGATATGAGGATAGATTTGGTATCTCAACCCTTGGATGTTTCTGTCTGTGTCTGTCTCTCTCTCTCTCACACACACACACACACACACACACTCTCTCTCTCTCTCTCTCTCTCTCTCTCTCTCTCTCTCTCTCTCTCTCTGTCTCTCTCTCTCTCTCTCTCTCTCTCTCTCTCTTTCTCTCTCTCCTTGTCTTCTGGAAAACAAACCGCTTGGCTCCTGGGCAGCTTAGCTTTAAATTGGAAAATGCAGCCTTGCTTGGCAAAACAACAGTGTCACAGCCTCCCCACTGCTCAGAACAGCTTGTGACATACACCCCTGCAGGCAAGACCATAAAGGGCTGTCTAACATCCTGGAACCACCAGTCCCCAAAAGGACTTTCCTGTGCAACTTCTTTAGAATTCTAGTCTGTGGGACCTGTCTTCTCTTCTCCGGCAGTTTCTCACCCTGGACTTGAACTTTTGCTTCGTTTCTCTCCATTTAATTAGTGACCCTGTCTCTTAGAAGAGATCATTAGAAACCCACGGTGGCCCTGGAGATGCGAATCAGAACAGAATTCAAAGGGAAATAGAGGAACCAATGACTTGGAAGTCTGAAAGAGCACTCTAGTCCCTCTGACCTTCATAACATAACAAGTTCCCTTCTAGGCCACTTTACAGAGGCCCCAATTCAAACAGGTGCTCCTATTTACCTCTTCTCCCTGTTCATCTCAAATTTAAAAAAAAACTAGATTGAAGCCAGTTCTTGCATGGTTCTGATTATGTCTCACCTAGATGGTGGTGGCCCGTCATAAATCTTGCTAACTCTGGTTTCACCCACCCACACCCATCTTACATTCTGTAAGCCAAACCAAATGGAGAGAATCTAAAATCCTTAGCTTGCATTCAACAACCCAGCCCCAGTCCTCTAGCGATACCCAATGCTATTTTCATCTCCTACATGCTGGCCAAACTTGCCTAACCGTAATTCCAGACCATAGGTATGGTCGGGGCTGTTCTACTCCATACTTTGCTCATTCCAGTCCTAATGCCTAGAAATCCATCCTGGGCGTGTTGATCACTTACCTGTCCTCACTGGTCCACCTCAGATATCATCAATGGAAACAGCCTCTCCTTCCTATGAATTCTCATCAATTATATCATTTTATAAATAGACTGCATTTGACTGCATTTGCATTCGTACTAGGTTGTAAGCTACTGGCTGTCAATGACTGACTTGTATTTGCATCACTCAGAGCTTAAGGCTTTGCACTTAGTATTTAATAAAACCTCACTGATGGGTGAATGGACAAAATGGCACCTCTTCTCAATGCCTGTCTTCAAAATAGTTTAGTAAAAAGGCATTATGGTACTAGGTACATCAGAGCCTTTCCAAAATATGGCTCATTTTAGAACAGACTTTAACATAGTACAAGTTTACCTTAAATCTTATCAATGGGCATTTTTCATTGGAACGGTGTGAAAGACCATAATAAAACAATCTTTACCTTTAATATAGTCAGTCCTATAACACAGATCATAACATCATTATAAATTTTGTTAACTGCAATTACTTTTGAAATTATAGTTGAAATTTTATAACCAGAGCCAGATACAGGAGAAACACTCAGTCCCCAACTTAATATGGTTGGACTTAAGATTTTTCGACTTTACAATGGTGTGAAAGCCATTCAGCAGAAACCGTACTTCGAATTGTGATCTTTTCCTGGGCTAACATATGAGGTATAGTACTCTTGTGATACTGGGCAGGGTACTGAGCTGCAGCTCGCAGCGGGCCACGTGATCACAAGGGTAAACAACTGATACACTTATAACCATTTTGTACCCATACAACCATTCTGTTTTTCACAGTCAGTACAGTATTAAATAAATTACCTGAGATAGTCAACACTTTATTATAAAACAGGCTTTGTGTTAAGTGACTTTGCCCAACTGTAGGCTAGTTGTAAGTGTTCTGAGCATGTTTAAGGTAGGCTAGGCTAAGATACAGTGTTCAGTAGGTTAGGTGAATTAAATGCATTTTTGACAGGATATTTTCAGTTTATGATGAGTTTATCAGGATGGAATTCTACCAGGATATTTTCAGTTTACGATGGGTTTATCAGGATGGAATTCTACCATAAAGCAAGGAAGACCTGTACTTAATTATATTTAAGATCACATTCACTACTTTTTAATTAAGAGCAATTCAGCATGTTCTCTGCCTATTTTCTCCCCAGACTTTAAGCTGAGCACAACGCTGCCTGAGGGGCAACGTTTACTACCTTTAAGCATTTCTGAGGGGGAGGGGTGTGTGTGTGTGTGTGTGTGTGTGTGTGTTTGTGCGTGCACACGCATACTTCTGGTTCTTGCTCCGATGCTTCAAGGTTTCAGTTTCATGGAGCATCAAAACCTCATTTCCTTCTAGCCTTTGATTTTATTGAAAGAAACATTAACTCACTGCTTCATAATTAAGAAAAGCTCTTTGTGCCTGCTACTTCCCGCTTTGTTTTTTTCTTTTTCCTGGTATAAAATTAGGGGTAAACAATATCAACAATTGAAAAAGAAATTAGGGAAACACCCTGCTGGTTTGGGCACTGTCTTCCTATTAAGTAGTTCTCCTGGTGGTGGCCCATCCGATGGTCCTAGGTACTCCTTCCCATCAGCTATTTCGACATTCATATGCTTTCTGCTTTCTTCCAACTGTCTCAGGTCACCTGCTGAGCTTTGTAGTCTGCATCATCCTTGTGCTCTTTGTTTATAGAAGATCAGTCTCTAACAGAGACAGCTTACTTTTAGGTAGACTTGGACTCTTTTTTTCCAATTTAAACTTTTAACTTTAAGGCATATACCTTGTAAAGCAACAATCTAAAGCAATTTTTTTTAACAGTCAAAAGACCCCAGAGGTAGAATCCAGCTGAATAATTTCCCCTTTCAGTTTTACATTTTGAAAAGTGTTCTGGCTTACATTTTGATTTCTAGGACTTTCAGACACTTCACTCTTCGTTGTTCTTTGGGTCCAAGGTATAGAGGGTCTTAACTGGTTGGGGTGGGCAGAAGGGCTTGACCCAAGACCTACATTAGTACCATATTGTTCAGTTCATGCACGACCTGGAAAGGATTGACCAAGACCTAGATTAGGACTGCGTCAGGAGTAAGGAATGGACCCAGAGCAAATGTGAAATCAAACGATGGAGCTGAATGGCTGAGGCACACTGTTAGTGTCAACATTTACTGTGTACCTACTATGTGCTTGGCACTGTGCAAAGTACAAAAGTTGCAGTGCTGAGCAAGACAGACAAACATTCCTAGAAAAGGAATAGATATTAAACAATTACGCAATAAATACTCTGAAGGAGCATGATAGTGTGTAATAGAACTGAACCAGTCAGGGCAATTAAGGAAACTTACCCATTGAAAATGGCATTTAACTGCAGATCTGAAGGAAGAGCAAATAATGGAGGAGGAAAGAGTTCTCCAAGATGTAGTACATGAGAAGGCCCAGAGGTAAGAAAGAGCTTGGCATGTTGCAGAAACTGAGTGAGTGGCTGGAGTGCCAAGAGGCTGGGGATGGGCATGGGGTGGAGATGGTTGCAAAATGGGACTGGAACAGTCTAAAAGTTATAACAAGCTCAGACATTAGCCAGGCAATCTTGTGCCTTAGCTGTGAGAGGTCCAGCAACAGGGATCCTAGCTAGATGCAAGGGGAAATGGCTGTCTGCAGACTATCCATTCAGGCTTAGGGCTGAAGTATGAACCAGGCATACTTGTAGGTTCAAAGGACTCACCTAGATAAATGAGCATCTATCTGAGTCCTAGTTACTGAGTGCAGTCCACATAGGACTGCAGGCTTGGAAAGAGACTGAGGTATGAGAGTGAGTCATCAGATTTAAGCAGTAGGAACAAAGCTAATGGCTGGTCATAGAGACCAGGCCAATGTAATATGGGAGCCCAGAGGGAACCTGGAACTATCCCCGGGTCTGAAAAGCCACTCAAGAACAATGTGGGGCCCTGGTACCTTCACAGGGCCCCTGAGTCTTTATTTTGTAAAGATTTGACTGAACTCTAGATTTTCCTGGATCGTGGATCTCATGCTCTTTGTATCTCTCTGCCTTATTCTGGGCTGACTCAAGGGCTGAGCCATGGATCTAGCTGTGAGACACTGTGGAGGGGAGAGACTGGACCAAAAGGTAGGGGGGTGTCAATGCTACTCTCCTATAATGTGGGTCTTTCACACTGTCATTCTTTACAAGCTTTGAAAAGCATCTTTATAAGCTTTGAAAAGCATCTCTGAAATTGAACAGAGTAAAGCATTTCTCTTGAAAGCCTGAGTAGTACTGTCCTAAATCCCACACCATCTTGTGATGAAATCTCTTTTGCACTCATCTACAATCTCTTTCGATTTTTTCCTATCTCTTAATGTTTTAGTTGCTTTTAAAAAAAAATACATAGTTAGGTTTCCCAGCTTTGGGAAATTAAATGCACACTGTGATCCTGGTTGGAGGTAATGCACTGAATAGAAATGATCCAGAACTGTGAGGGGTAGGTCAGTGCCACCAAGGAAGTTAATGCCTATTTAACATGTGTTAAAGATGAGCTGGATCTGGGGATTACAGCTCACCCTGAGTACTGGGGAACAAAATGAAGTGTAACTCTCACAACTCATTTTTCACCTTTTAATTTTCCCTCTTCTACTCCAATCCCCACCCCCCTTACCTCCAATTAAGATGTGGATCACATAGAAATAAGCCCTGTTTTTCCCCTTGCTAGACATAATCTCATTTCAATCTTACACCAACCCAATTTTGAGGAAATCCTAGAAAGTTTGTGTTGTAAAACTCATGTCAGAGGTGCCTTTGATGTGCCCTGGGTCGTGGATTATGCAACATATTCTTGCTTCTGGGGCCCCCTGACACCAGGGAAAAGCACATCACTCAGTGGCCCAGAATCTCAATAAATACTCGGTATCCTGCAACAGACAAAGAAAAAACAACTCTCTAGGAATACTTTTGGTCCCTGGATGAGAAATGTTTTAATATTGGAGTAATTAGTTAACCCAAACTAAAGTCTTCTGCCTGCTATCTGTTGAGTTAGGTGTCTTTTAACTTGGGTTGGTGGGAACAGAAAGTATTCTTAGTCTCCTGTGAGCCCTGATGATGATTTTTCTCTAATCCTTTTGGATGGTTTCACTCCCGGCCTTAGCTAGTTTCTCCCGTGCTCATCAGTACTCTGCTGAAGACTCGAGGGGACTCTCTGCAGGGCAACCCAGCTCCATCTGTGCAGAATTCTCTCTGGTTCTCTGCCTTGTGAACTCCAGTCCCTTGGGCCTCCCCACATTCCTATCTCTGTCTATTCAACTCAGGGAGGTCACGGGCCATTCTTCTGGGTTCCCCTCTCTGTGCCGTGTACTGGAGACTCTCTCCAGGCAGTAAGCTAGGGCAATTGTAGGGCTTTCCTCTGTTTGTTCCCATCTTTCAGGGATCACTGCCCTTCATTGCCTCACATCCAGTGCCTTGAATACCATTGGCTCATTTATTTTGTCTGTATCTTTTAGTTGTGCCAGGCATGAAATCCAGTCTTAGTTACTTTCACTTGGCTGAAAGCAAAATCCCTCCAGGGCTATTTTAAGGTGGTTTAACCTTGTTTTTGACACTCACTTTTTGAGGCTCCACTCCATATGAAGATAAACACATAATGAGTGATCTGACAGTAAATCTTTATTTTGCATGAAAAGATTTTTACGGCTTTTCTTTTGAAACTATTAATTTACAATTATTTAAAGTTTCTTAGCAAAGGAATTTTTAGAATTAAGAATTTCACCTACAAATCACTTTCAGATTAATTGTTAACACTAAATTGAGTAATGAAATTGCAAGAATTTTACATTTTTAGGTACACACTTACATACTTATTCATTTGGTTTTACATAGTTTTGCTGCCTTTTTAAAATTTCTTATATATTTTCAGGGGCTGTTAAATAGCTCACAGGCTCTAGGAATTGGGCCTATAGTCCCCAGTGGGTGAAACAGCCCTGCTTTCTTTTGAGATTCAAAGTGGTAGTAACTACCACTTATAGTACCTTTATTATCACCCCAATCATGGTCTCTGAGCATGAGATGCCCTTTGTTTCCCCAAATGCCAGTAAGGCATCTTGACAATTTCCATATTTTCCTCTGTTAGGTACTAGGCAGGAATAGGTTTGTCCCCTTGGGCAAAACTGTGGCCTTTATCCCTGGTGAAGCAAGTTCTTCACCAGCTCAAAAGTTCTCATGTCCTAGGGACTCTGCTTTCAATCCTTTGAAATTAGTGGTTCTCCCCCAAGGCTATCTCCATCCCCTGCTCCTTCCCACCTTGAAGGCGAGTATCTGGCAATGTCTGGAGACATTTTTAGTTGTCACAATATTGGGGGGAGGAGGGTTGCTGCTATTGGTGTCTTGTGGGTAGAGGCCAGCGATGTAACTAAACACCCAACGGTACTCAGGACAGCCCCTCACAATAAAGAATTTTCCAGCCCACAATATCTACAGTGATGGGGTTGAGAAACACTGTCCTAAATCAGTGTGGCCTCAGAATGCAGAATTGTTGGGCTTACTCAGAAAAGCACCATTTCTGCTGGCCTTGTTGCCTGTTTGTTTTTTAGATTTTTGTCTTAGTGAACTCGATTAATTCATATCATTCTAACTTTGAAGGGAATCACCATGGTATTTTTAGCAAAATTAGCTCAAAATATTCTACAGAAAGAGCAAGCTCTAGCTTCCCTAAAATCATAGACTCTGGGCCCCTGAGGAGGGCCACAGGCTGTGACTTTGGCCACTGGAAATACTAGATTCACACCAAGGCTGGGCAGAAGGTCCACTGAAACATGGTGACTCTTTCTCAGGGCATTTTTTTCCTTGCTACTTCATTGACTGCTCAGCTAGAGCCAACTTTGCATAACTTAGAAATCAATGAATTTGTCCCCATCTAGCTATGACCATGCTCCATCACCATCCATTTTCAGTCTCACTAAAACAGATACTTTATAATCAGCAATTATTTTTGTATTTGTTCTGGGGTGAGTAGGAATTGTTACACTTCTTATGAACAAGAGGGAATTACATGGAAAATCCAATGGAAATATATGAGATGTCATTGACTCCTTTATTAGCCAGGTCTGATTTATAATATACTTACCTGCCTAGAAATGAAGAGCTCTGTCTGAGGTAATTACTAGGAAACAGTACTGTCTGTCAATATTCTCTTTTTTTCCTATATTCTTATCTAATACGGAAATGAACCAACCTTGTATTTCTTATCCTTGAGGTGTTCTGCTTCTGAGTTTGTATATAAAACGCTATGTGTATTATACATAAATTTTGGTAACATCTATACTTATCCTCGAATGTTTTCATTTGAGCTGGTAGTGATTTTAGTTTCCCAAACATATGTTAGGCCAGCTTATATCTTTGGAACCTTAGCTCTTGCTGTTCCCTTTAGCTGAAATGCTTCTCTTGTCCTCCTCTTATAGGGGAGCAGCTACCTTTATTTTAATCAACTTAAATAGCTATCTCCTCTAAGAAACCTTTCCTTAACTTTCTCCCAGCTAGGACTGTCTTATTACTTTTGTAGACTTTAAGAAATTTTGCCTTTGTGGACCCTTTTCTCTATTAAAGTTAAAATTTATATTTTCTAGTTGAATTAGTATAAAACCGAATTTAATAATATATTAAAATATTTTTGTACCTAACCTAAAAATTTATTATTTAAAAAAAATTTAAAATGTTTTCAAAGGCCCCTAAAAGTATTATGGGTCCTAGACAGTGTATCTGCTATGCCAGTTGGATAAGAGATCCCTGACCTCAAGAGTTAGAATTGGTCAATTGTGCTGCTATTGAAAAACAAATATACAAACAAGTATAGCAATCTATTCTTAATGACTATTAGTCCCTTAAACACAGGGTATTTGGCTAATTCATTGCTTCTAGTTGTGTCTAATGGGATACCTGGCATGAATTAGGGACTCACAAATGAACAAACAAATAATGCTATTCTGGTGTTTTGAAACCTTGGGCACCAAAAGACTCAAATTCATGAGAACACAGCGGGGCTAGCCTATACGAGAACCTTGGTCACTGCCATTTGGTAATCTTTTAAAAAGACTTCTGGAGGCTTTTGCTTCTGAATGGAGTAAGATGTACGTTCCCCATCCCTCCCACTAAATCAACCAAAAATCTTGGATGTTACATGTAAACAAAGCTCAGACAAAGAAAAGGTGGACTGGCTGGGGACTTCACATAACAACCAACACAATATTGAGTTCCCAGGATTTCTTTTTACCTCATATCTCAGACTGGATATTGGAGAAGCTGGCAACCTGGGATATTGATACTTGCAGACAAAACAGCCCCAAGAAAGCCTGCCACCTCTGTAGCCAAAGGGCCTGGAAAAGGGCAGCCTAGCAATGCAGCAAACTTTTAGAAAATAACCCTTTGACTATATCCAAAAAGCACAGGAAAACTTCAGTCCTATTTCTGTCTCTGTCAGCAAAGACCAAGTGGGGACCCTGGACTTCTACCCTTGCCACGCTATAAGGAGGCTCCCCTAGACTCCTGCTGGGGTCATATCAGAGAAGGCCGAGTAGGGAACCAGGACTTTAGTTCATGCTGGGCAGTAATGAGTAGGCCTCCATCCCTGCTCTACAGTATCAGGGGAAAACATGGGGGGGAGCCTAGACTTTTACCCGCTTTAGGCAGTAATGAGGCATCCCTACTTCCTCCTCCCTGGAGTGGTATCAGAGGGGGACTAGTGGAAATTCAGTTTTATTATTACACAACAATAGCAAGGCCATAGTGTCAGTGGAGGCCATGTGGGGAGCCGCAAAGAAGTACCTAACCCCCTCCCCAGCCAGGGTGGTATCAGTGGGGCCCTATTGAGGAGCCTGAACTCTACTTCTGCCCAGCAAAAGGGGTCCCTCCCCAACTAGCTGTCATAGGAAGCCAAGTGGAGAACCCGGACTTCTACCTTCACATGGCACTAACAAGGTGACATTCCCCATACCTACTAGAGGAGTGTCAGAGGAAGTATGATAAAACATAAGCTTTAAACAGGATCCTGAGTCTTGTAATGTAACAACCCAAGGTCAATCGAAAATCACTCGTCATACCAAGAACCAGGAAGATCGCAAACTGAATAAGAAAAGACCATCAACAGACACCAAAACCAAGATGATATAAAATTATCTGACAATAATTTAAGTGGCCATCATAAAAGTACTTTAATAAATACTTATAGACATGCTTGAAACATGAAAAAATAGTCTCAGCAAAGAAATAGAGTTTCAGCAAAGAAATAGAAAATATAAAGAAAAAGCAAATATAAATTTTAGAACTAAGAAATATAACAACTAACATAAACTCAGTGGATGGACTTGGCTCAACACCATAATGGGGATGATAGAGGAAAGAGTCAGTGAACTTGAGGACAGAATAATAGAAAATATCCAATCTGAACAACAGAGAGAAAATAGACTTGGGGAGGGGTGATTAAGAGTGTCAGGGACATGATGGGCTATAACAGAAGATCTAATATTCATGTCACGGGAGTCCCAGAAAGAGATGAGAGAGTGGGTTAAAAAGTTTTCCAGGAATAATGGCTGAACATATTCCCAAATTTGGGAAAAAGACGTAAACCCATAGATTCAAGTAGTAAGAAATCTCTAAGCAGCATAAACCTAAAGGAATCCACACCAAGGCACATTAATAGTCAAAAGACAAAATATACATCTGATAAGGGACTTTGTATTATCCAGAATAATACAAAGAACACTTATATCTTGAAAATATCCAAATCTTTTGTTTTTTTTAATTTATTTCACAAAAGAAGATAGAATAATGGGCAATAAGCACCTGAAAGGATGCTCGATATCATTTGTTATTTACAAAATGAAAACTACAATGAGATATTATCTCACACCCACTCGAATGACTATAATAAAAAAGATAGGCAATAAAAATGTTAGGATGTGGAGAAAGGAGAACGCTGATTGTTGCTGGCGGCAGTGTAAAATGACACAACCACTTTGGAGAACACTTCTGCAGTTTCCTTTAAAAAATTAAACAATTTAGCGTATGGCCCAGTAATTCCACTCTTAGGTATACATCCACAATAAAAGTATACAGATATTCTTAGCATCATTATCCACAATACTGGATACAACCTAATATTGGATACAGCAAAAATTCGAAACTACCTACATTGCCACCAATTGGTAAAGGTTCTATAGCCATACGATGAAATACATTCAGTAATAAAAAGGAAAAATTACTGATATGTGCACTATGACATGAATAAACTTCAAAAACATTATGCTAAGAATCCAGGTCAAAAGACCACATATTGTATGATTATATTTATTTGAAATATCCAGAAGAAGCAAATCTGTAGAGACAGAGAGAATAGTGACTAGCTGGGCTGGAGAGGTGGTGAGGGGGGTGATGGTGGGGATGACATTTTGGGGGGTGAAGGAAAAAGTGCTAAAATTGTTTTATGATCATTGTACAACTTGGTAAATTTACTAAAAGATCATTGAATTGTACACTTGAAATGGGTGAATTATATGTGAAATATACCTTACTATAGTTACTGATTATGTATAATACACATACATAGATACATATATGTGTATATATATGCATATATGTAGTCTCCATACACATATAAAAAGCTAGTTTGTATTTTGAACCAGAAGAGTGAATAGAAAGGAGAATTTTATATGATATCCAAAGCCTGTCTTTTATTCTCCATTTCATTGCTATTTTTTATTAATTGTATGGAGAAGCCATCTAAAATACTAGGTATGTCTGATGCCTTTGTTTTTTCTGGTGCCCCTACCTACTTCAAGGTGATTAAAAATGTAATTTTCTTTTCAGATGTATGGTTCTGTGTTTAGTTGATGCTAACAGTAGGACTCATCTAAATCATAAATACTGATAAGTGAATTATAAGATACTTGGATTAAGTAAGGATAAAATGAAACCAATACATGGTTGCCAAATCAACTCAATGTGTGTTCTATGTATGGGTTCCTTTCTAATTGTAAAAAAATATTATTTATTCCTAAATCATGAAATAGATGGTGAAATAACAGATATATTATGAGTATTTTATAACAGATAATATCCAATTTTAATTGAAAAAATTAAGTTGCCTAAAAATTAAATAATTTAAACACTATGATTGGCATGGACTTAATACTACACTAATGTTACATTTGATCAGAGAAAGTTTTAGTTGACACGTGAGAAGCTGGCATTTCAAAAAGAGAAGGAAATGTATTTTAAAGTTTTATTTTGGAAAAACATAAGGACGGACTTAAAGACAGAATTAAGTTAAAAACATTAATTCATGACCTTTAAGAAAAAATGCGGTTGGCCAGTTGCATAGACTAGCAGTCCCCATTGCCAGTCTTCGTATCACAATCCGTAAGAACTATTGGGAAGTCTGAGACAGAAACAGAACAAACAAAAAATAATGACTCTCGAAAGCAGATACCTGAAACATGTCAAGTATTGCTTTGGATAGAGAATAAAAGGTATAGTGGAAAATTCTTTTTACTGGGCTGTGGAAGTTTCAGAAAAGTCTAAAATCTCTATTTGTTGTTGTTATTGTTTTAAGAAGAACCAAAATTAACTGATCTTTTAATACAGGAATATTCTCAGTTCAAAGTAGGACAGAAGAGTTCTAACAAATATTTAAAATACTCTGCTATAGGCCAGCTACTCCATTCTTATAGTCAATGTTTTGTGTTTGGAACACACACACACACACACACACACCACGCACGCACGCACGCACGCGGCTGAGGGAACCCGGTGAGAGGGATCAGTGATGTATTAATCCAGAGTAGTTAATAGCCCTGCAGTCAAGGGAGCAAGGGCAGAGTGGTCACGGAAGGAAGTCAGGGATTAGTGCCTCAGTGCTAAATGTCAGCTCCAAAGGGAGAGGCGAAGGCGGAAATAAACGCGTCCCTAGATGGCAAACTGCAAGGATCAGGCACAGAAAGGGGAGATCCATACAGAATGGACAATAACAAATGTTTTGTCGCAAAAACTGCGTTCATGGCATGAGCACAGTCTACTGGGTTAAGGCACTGTGCAGCACCAGGCGATTAGAATTCTGTTCACTGTAACTGTGTGCACAGGAGCTCCCTACCTGGTCATTTAGGCTCAAAGACTGTTCTTGGCTAGTATACATTATTTTCTTTTCTCTGGACTGATTATTAGTCTGACTTGACTGTGTGGTAGATTAGTATCTTGCATTGTTTGTACACAGCTTGCTTATCTAGAGGGTAGCTGATATTTTTATGTAAATACCTAAAGGACTGCTAAACATATGGTTCTTAACACCATGCTATCTATTTCTATTGCAGCCTGGACAGTTTAAGACGGTGCAGCCTTGCTACATGTTGTAAGAAATGGCTGTAGGAAACAACACTCAACGAAGTTATTCCATCATCCCGTGTTTTATATTTGTTGAGGTAGGTGTATTTATTTGCCTTTACAGACAAATTGGAATAATTGTAGCAGTTTTTATGCTGAGAACTTGGATTATTTTGTAAAATTATTTAATCTTATGATAATGAAATTTTGATAGCACACATATTGGTAAAGAATTAATGAGATATGCCAAGTGTTTCTTGAATAGGAAGCCATAGAACAAGGTTCATGTATGAGGTACAAAATAATTGTGTTTTATTAGATTTCTTTTATTTTCAGTGGTGACTTGAATATATTATTAATTATGAATGCAGCATTTTGATTAAATTATTTTTAAAAAAATCATGTTTTAGGAATTCAATAAATGAGGTTTACAGATGATGTTAGTTGATGGCCTTTTGCCTTGGAGCCCATATAGAGAAAAAGAAATCTTAGAGTTGACTCTCTCCACTGGGCAGTTTTCTTTAGTGGGATATTGAGAACTTGTATAGTGTGCAACTTCTTTTGTTCATGAATGATTTTGTTGAGTTTCTCTAACTTTGTACCAGCAAACAATTTCTCCAGCATCTTTTGGGTTAAACTTCCTGCACCCTTTCCCCACTGTACCTCCCTTTCTATAATGTTTGCTATGGAAGAGATAAAGACTTGGAAATTTTAGGAAATTTGGAATAATATGATAAAAAAAAAAGCTACTCCAGGTTATCTCAAAATAAGATGTTTATTTGCCAGAGACGATATTATATCTGCCTTCTCCAAGAGATAGAGCATCTACTCCAAGAGATAGAGCATCTAACAGATTGGTTTTTATCCTGAAAATTGTGTTTAAAATATGACGATATAAAGAGCTAAAAAGTAAATGTCCTAAGTTTCCTTTCTGGGTAACTACCCCTATAGTCTCTCCATCCCAAGGATCAGCTGTAGCTTGTTCTTATGTTATGGGGCAGGGGATCTTTTTGGCTGAGTATGGGAGGACGATGCACATTGATCCATTTTATTACCTGTGTGAAAACAGACACTAGAATTAAACCACTACTGATATCAGCAAAGATGTACTTTCAGTACATATGTTATTTAAACACAGCCTATGAATCAATGAAACAAGTTTGTTTTTTGTTTTGTTTTGTTTTTATCTTCTAGCTCTTGAAATAACTTTAGCTGTTTACATAGTCAGTTGGATAATTTTGAGCATTCTGATTTTGGGGCCAAATATATATGTTTGGCCGATCCTTGAGTTTCACCTTATAGATATCCCTTGGTAGTTTATATGAACAAATATTACTAGATGATTTATTTTCTGGTGATATTTGTGAACCTGTTTGTATTGCAGAACCAGGTGGAAATATAGGAGATTAGGTTGGGACAGAGGTGTTGATATAAGTTAAGATACTCAGACTCAAGCTATATCTCTGAAAGGGTAAACGAAGAACTCATCTCTCAACATAAACACATATTCTTAATACTCTTATCTTGCTGTACAAGGCCAAGAATAACTCCTTTCAGACAATAACTATACATTATATATATTGTGGGTTCTAGTTACTATTGTTCATATTGAAATTGTAATGTAGAAAAAGGAGTCCTTTCTCCCACTGCTCATGGGGGAAATGGTAGAAGGCTGTAACACTATATTTTTCAATGTTAAAACCCTTTCTCTTTTGTCATAAGAAAAATAAAATTTTAAAGTAAACTAGGGGAAATTTAGAATAAGTCACCTGTCATCATCCTTACCCTCATGGTAGCAATTTTATTTTAAATTTTCTTAAAAATAGAACAGGAAACAAACCTTAAAGTAAGAGATTTAATTTATTGCTGGAAGCTCTATCTCTAAAGATTTTCAGCCCTCTAATGTGTGAGCGATGAGCTTGATGGGTAGAGCTAACAACAAAAGACATAAATTAGTCTTTGTATGCCTTAACCTGACACAAACATAAATATAAGAAAAATCTTGGAAAGATAGCTTATTCTTTTTCTTGCTGTATTGTCATTTTACTTTGCATAGAGGTTTAAGACATATCACTGACTTATCTGAAACAATCAGGAGAAAGAAAGAGGAAGTGAAGTAGAATAAAGTAGAAACTGAGAAGGGAAGAGGTGACTCTCAAAGTGGCTTTCATGATTCTCATGCATTTCATTCATCAAATGCTTATTGTTATACGTACCCCATGTTCATTGCTGCACTGTTTACAATAGCCAAGATATAGAAACAACCTAAGTGTCCGACAATAGATGAATGGATAATGCAATTGTGGTGTATATATACGGTGGAATATTATTCAGCCATCAAAAAGAAGTGAAATACTGCCATTTGTGACATGTATGGATCTCAAGGGCATTACACTAAGTGAAACAAGTCAGTCAAAGAAAGAAAAATACTGTATGATTGTGAAATATGAATATGTGGAATACATATGTGGAATCTGAAAAGGAAAAATAAACAAGCTCATAGATACAGAGAACAGATTTGTGGTTGCCAGAGGTGGGGGTACAGTGAAGAGGACAGAAGTGGGTAAAGGGAGTCAAAAGGTTAAAAATTGTTAAAGTCTCTTCTGAGATTGTGCAACAAAACTTTGAGTAAGATCCAATGGGAACAAAACAAAAGAAAATATTATTTACCTGCATTATAACAGGAATATCAGAAAACTTGATCAAAAATAACTTGGTTAAAACGTCAATATGATCAATAAATATCTCTTCACATTGCTTTTTAATTACGAAAAGATTCAAACAGAGAAAATAATATAACAGACATCATTGCACCTACCATCAAGACCAAATCTTAAAATTATGCCATATGTGCTTCAAATATTTTTTCAAGGAATATAAAATATTACAGCTATGGCTGAAATCCTGTTATCCTAGACCCAGAAGTAACTACAGTTGACCCTTGAACAATGTTAATTTGAACTGCACGATTCCACTTATATGGAGATGTTTTTGAATAGTAAACACTACAGTGCTACACAGTCCATGGTTGGTTGAATCCATGGATGTGGAGGAACCATGGATCTGGAGTTCTGACTATAAGTTACATGTGGATTAACCCCCACATCGTTCAAGGGTCAGTTGTGTGTATGTGAAGTTAGAGACTTCATTCCCTTGCATGATTCTTATGCGTATTTTCATATTTTCCCTACATGTCCATATATTCATAAATTATATTTTAGGGAGATTTTACATAAATGATACCACAATGAACTTTCTTTTTGCAACTTACCTTTTCATTCAACATTATGTTTCTGAGATTTGTCCAGATTGGCAATTCATTCTTTTTAATTGTTGCATTTTATCCCATTGTGTGACTATACCTACTGAGGGATGGTTTGGTTGATTCTTTGTTGTTTATTTTTTTTAAGTTTTATACTCTTACAGCTTTTTTATTTTTTCTTTTTTTGCAGGAAATATTCTTATTTCTGTCTCTATGCACATGTGTGCAAGGGCTTTCCTTGGATTGCCTAGTGGTGGAATTGTGGGGAGATGATTACATTTTCCAGTTGTGTGTTGCTTCATTGTAGAAACAATATTAATATTTTAAATCAGTTTTCTTGAAAAAACTTTGTTAAACTTGATTATTGGTTTTACTAGTATCTGTATATTTCTTAGATTTTTTTTCAGTTATATAATCTGCAAGTAGTAGCAGATCTGTTTTTTCTTTTCTGATTGTTACAATTAATTTGTTTTTCTTATTGCTTTGGCTAAGGCCCCCAGTGTAATATTGGATAAAGGCAGTGGTAGAGGACCTCCTTACCTTGTTGCTGACTTTAAAGGAAATACTTCAAGTGTTTCAATATTAAATTATAAATAAGCATGGACTTATTTTTTCTGTTCTGCCTTCTAAATCAGATTCCTTGTTTGAATCCCCCTTTATGTTACAAATTATAGATTTTATTTCTATTCTTTTAAAGATTAGTCCTACATTTTAAATATATAAACAACAAAAATTGAGGTTAATCAATAGCTCTATGCTTCTTTTAATGCTATTTTTAGGTCACTTCAGGACCTTGAGTGTCATTCATGATTTTTATATCTTCCTTAAATTTTTCATTAATTTTTCAGTCAGGGCTTCAGTGACTTTACCCGAATATTCATCAGTTTGGAGGTTTTTTTCTTACCATTCCTCCGTTTATTCTTCTCCTTCAGGATTTAATTTCCTCATGAAATTTATCCCTTAGTAGTTGTTTCAGCAAGGATCTAGTGAATTGTAAAACTTGTTAATATTTATCTAAAGTCATCTTTACATTACAATTAATCTGGAATGGTGATCTCTCTTGGCATTGAATTCTAGATTGACTAGTTTATTTTCTACCCTCAGAACTTTCATAATGTTAATCCATTTCACTCTCCTTCCATCCCATGTCTTTATTGTTGCTATAAAAACTCTTTTCTCTTATTTACTGTTCTTAATAGGTAATCCACTTTTTCTCTCCAGTTGCTTTTACATTTTTCTTTGGTGTCCTGAAATTCAGTATAACATGTCTAAGTGTGTATTTATACTGACTAGGACTTGTTTTACATCTTGAATATGAAGCCATGTTTATACCAATTCTATAAAACTCTCAGACATCACATCTTCAAATATTCTCTTCCTCCATTCTCTGTTCTCTTTTTCTATTTGATGTATGTTGGATCTTCTCATTCTTTCTATAGTCCATGTCTCTTAACCCATCTTTTTTTAATATCTAGAAGTTCTATGTGCATTTTAAAAAATCTGTTTTTATAGTATTTCTATGCTTATGGTTTTTATTCTTTCAGATTATTCTCTTTTCTGAAATTACTGATATTGTAATCCTCCTGTATGTTGTGTCTGTTGTCTCTAGCTCATGGTGGATTGTTTATTTATATTTTTAATTATTCTTAGCTCATTTTTGGCAGAGCTTGCTTCCTCTGTAGAATCCTTCTGGGCCTTAGGTTTTAAGAGTATCTCTTTGGAAAGTTTTTACATGCATGTTTCTCTTGGGTTTACGCTACTATATTCGTAAGTCAAATTTGCACAATCCCAAAGTATAATTAATCAAAGTTCATCTTCCTTGTAGTCTTCCTGTGCCAGCAGGTGGATTTACATAGAACACTTCTTCTCTGAAGTGAAAAGCAAGCTTTCAGGAATTCTGGGTTTTACATAGGAGTCTCAGTTCCAACTCAAGTTCTCAGGATGTCCTATCCTCATGGACATTAAAACCCAAACCTTGTTACTAAGATTGACATGTACCCCTTTCTCTAGTCCCACTTAGGTTCACCTATCATCAGTTTACTCAGTTACCACTCTTATTTTAGGTATGCTTTTTGATTGAGCTCACCTGTGAATTAAAATAAAGAAAAACGCTAACAATTGCTTGTAGATGTTTGCATTAGAATGTTTTCATGCCATCTTTGTTCCATGAATGCATTCATTCATTTTAACACTCACATTTTTAGAACTTATTTTTCTCTCCCAAGTCATTAAGTGTTTTGCTCTTTTTGCATACTTTACATACTAACTAGGTTTCTGTAACTTGGATCTCACCAAGTTTTTTAAAGGTCCATGGTTGTTGGGCCATGTTTAACATGTGTGGGAGATAGAGGGTGGGGATGAGAGACACAAAGTGCCCACAGTTGGAGCACTGATGTGTATTTTCTTGGTGATTTCAACTATATGAGCACAAAATTTTGACTGGGGGCCGGGGGTGGGTGTGTTTTATTTGTGGCAATTGGTGAGGAGAACAGATGCCAACCAGTCTCTAAAATTCAAATGTGCTGACAAAGCAGAAGCCTGCTGACAAAGCAGGAGCCTGCCTTCTGGGTGAATTTTTCACTTAGAAGGCTGAAACAGTGCTAGAGAGGCTATCTGACAAAGCAGCATGCAGCAGGAAAGCTCTCATGATGGTAACAAGTCAGGAGAGCATTGCTCTAGGTAGTCCTTGAATGTCACAAACCAAGATAAGGGTTACGATGTCATTGTAGAGAGAGCAAAGTTTGTAGATTAAGAGAGTACATATAGAAGGTAATGGGCTGAAAGGAGGGGATTAACAGTGGGAGGACAGCAGAACAGATTGAGAAGCATGATATGCAATGGGTAATGCAGGTGCTTCCAGAAACCAAGCCCTCGAATGTTAGATATTCAGAAAAACGTCTCGTATACATCTCCCAGTGTCAGCTAATCCTTAAAATGTACCTTTCCGTGCCGGCTCAAGCCTCTTAAATGGAAGGCCCTTGACAAGAGAATAATGACTTTAAGGGCCAGAATATAAACTTTTCTATCACTAATGAGAGGGAACTTCAGAATCACTAAAATTCCGATATGGCCCACAACCATATTTCTGGCCAGCTTTCATCTCTTCACTGATCTGGTTCCACTGGAGCAAGTAAAAAAGAGCAAATGCTGAACTAGACAAAAGCTAGAAAAGTCAGAGGGTGTAGGTAAAGTGGTAGAAAGTTACCAACCTATAAATGAACATGAGGATATCAACTTCCTCATCCTTATTTTTACTCCCTGAAATCAATATTAGTTTCCGGTGAGGATACATGCACAACAACGTATCTTCAAATAAGTGATCAAAATAATCAGACATTCTTTGTGGTTTTCATCCTTAGTCCACTTTTCTCTTTCTCTCCCTCTGCCTTCCCTACCTCTGTCTCTCCCTTTTACTATATTTCTGATCCCCCTCCCTCTCTCCATGCTTTCCTTCTCTCTCTCTCCTTTTCTGTCATTTCAGCAATACCTCTCATGCTTGAAGATCTACAGACGGAGAATTTCCCTGAGGGAAAACACACTCAAACTGGTCATTGAAGTATAATTTTTTTTCCCTACAAATAAGAATACAAGCTGTTTGAGATCTCACATGTCCCCAAAATCAATACCGGTGTACTTTTGCAAAATACTTAAGGCTGAGATATCCCTTTTGACAAATCTTCCCCAGATATCAGTGGATTCCTCTCAAGACAATTTCACTGCACTCTCTGTAAAATCATGAAAAACTCAGTCAAGTCTCTTTCAAATATATTTGTGCTAACAGCAAAACTCTAAATGGAGCTTAGCTTCCTTGGCAGACAGTATTAAGTACCAGGAGTTGTACATAATGAATGCAACTGTTGCTTCATATGTATAGATGTGACAGTTTTATCATTTTGACAGTTGCTTGTACTTGCAATTGTCGTTGCCTTTTTTGACAACTCATTTTTCTCAGCTGTAACCTACAAGGTGATTGTTATAAATCCCAGCCTGAAGGTAAATAATCTCATGATGTTCTGCAAGAACTCGGTGATTCTGAGTGTCTTTCTCCAGGGCCAGAAGTTAAGGAATTCCACCTCATCATCTTTGGACAATGAGTGGCATTTCAGTATCTTTGTTTCATGCGCCTCAAATTTTAAAAGAAGAGTTGCTTGGCCTTGCTTTCTGCTCTTTACTTGCAGCTGCTAAGATTTAGCAGCTCTGATTGCCTTGTTTCTGAGACTTAGATTGCATTTATATTTAAGTCACATTGAGATCTTTTTCTCCTTTTAAAAGAAAAAGAAAAAAACTCTGCTGGTTCTTGCAAGGAGAAAGTATCAAAATCTTATCCTCATACATAGTAGAGTAGAATGAGAAAATAACTTGATGTCAGAAGCACTGGGTTTGAGTCCTGGCTCTGCCATTTACTGCTGCTAGAAACTTGTGCACCTTCTTTGAACCTCAGTTGCTTCATCTGTGAAGTGGAAATAGAAACAGCTTCTTCCTGAGCACTTTTGAGAAATGAGGTAATGCGCCTGAAAGTGCTTGTCAAGTAATAAGTGGTTAATAAATGTTAGCATAAAAATAATTTAAAATAACAGATTCTACCCAATATAAAACAAATCAATGAAGATGAAAAATAAAACTAACCAAACACATACTCACACACACATATACATGGACACCAAACCCCTGACAATTAGAGAGGAACTCTGGCAGATTAATCCTCAGATATGCAACATTCCTGGCCTTAGGGGGATAATGTTTTTAGAATATATTGAGATGTTATCGGGTAAGGTTTCAACCAAAGTAATGAAAAATCTGTGGTCTTTTAAAACTTGCAATGACAAATGCACGTTATAAAGTACTTTCCCATGCATTTCCTTATTTAATCATTATTTTGAGTACTGTTTGCAGTACTGGGGCAAAAGGACGATGCCAATATTTAGGTATCTATTTTTCATATTATCAAAATACCAATGTTGAGAACCATCCACACCCAAGTGCTGTTTCCCAGGTTCTACCCAAGAATGCTTTCCTTAACTCAGCCACCTACTTTGTGTCGTTTTCCATACCACCTTATTCCCATGCTGTATACAATGTGGTAGCATGCTTCCTATCAGTTTCCCTAATAATTGACATAGCACCTTAAACCAAGCATTCTTCATAATGTTGCATGAATGCACCAATACTCTGATCCTCATAGAATTTTACATTCTACCTTATGGGTCACGAGCCCAGACAATCATGCCAAAATAATGACAGACTCTGGACTGAACAGTTATATTCTCCAAGAGCTATAGAAACATCTTGTCCCTACTGCAGTATATTATTTTGCACAGGCTGCAGGTGAATTCATTCTTTGCTTTGTGATGCATTTTTCTTATAAAATTCATCCTTTAAATCTAATATGAAGCAGTCTAAATTGGCTGGCCAAACTCTTTGTATTTCTCTTGATGTAATCTTGGAATTAGGATTCAAGCCTAATTTTTAAACCAATGCAATGTTATGATCATTTATTCTAAAACAACAACAACAACAAAAAAACCCTCGAATTCAAATCTATCTCACAGCATATAAAAATTATAATTTATAGGAATGTTGAAATAGCAATCTGTAGGGAGAAGCGGCTTGGCACTGTGTCCTAAAATCTTCAAGACTTTATACTCCCCTTTTGACCCCAAAAGCACACTTTTTAAATTGAAGCATAGTTGATTTACAATGTTCTGTTAATTTCTGCTGTACAGCAAAGTGATTCAGTTATACATATATATACATTCCTTTTGATGTTCTTTTCCATTATGGTTTATCACGGGATATTGAATATCGCTCCCTGTACTATACAGTAGGACCTTGTTGCTTATCCATCGTATATATACTAGCTCGCATCTGCTGATCCCAAAATCTCAATCCTTCCCTCCCCCTTGGCAACCACAAGCCTCTTCTCTACTGTCTATTGCTCACACCTGCTAATGGTGGATTCCAGAAGCTCTCCAGTCTTCCCTGGTTAAGCCTGGGATTGATACCAATGCTCATGAAGCAGTCTCTGGGCTCTTGTTACCCAAAGAATTAGAGAATTTTGTTCATCAGCTCCAGCCATGCATATCCATTTTCTCAAGCAAAGAAGCCACATAAAGGTGCCTCATCCCGGCCTTCCCTGGTGGTGCAGTGGTTGAGAGTCTGCCTGCTAATGCAGCGGACACGGGTTCGAACTCTGGTCTGGGAGGATCCCACATGCCGCGGAGCAACTAGGCCCGTGAGCCACAACTACTGAGCCTGCGCGTCTGGAGCCTGTGCTCTGCAACAAGAGAGGCCGTGATAGTGAGAGGCCCGCGCACCGCGATGAAGAGTGGCCCCCGCTTGCCACAACTAGAGAAAGCCCTCGCACAGAAACGAAGACCCAACACAGCAAAAATAATAAATTAATTAATTAATAATCTCCTACCCCCAACATCTAAAAAAAAAAAAAGGTGCCTCATCCCTACCACTGCTGGCTTTGCTCCCATGGGGGATGCTAATATCTCAGCCACTGGTACTTGTCTACACAGAGGATAGGAGAAAACCCTGCTCCCAACTTGACGTTTCACTTGGTCACCTCAACATCAGGGGGCGCTGCTGTGTCTCTACAGCCTTCTGTTCACAGGACTCAGACCTGACTGAATCCACGTACTCGTGGAAGAACCAAAACCTAAGGCAGACACACTTGTCTCCTCTATTCGTGTTTTTCCTTCCCCTTTTTCCATGCAGATTAGTTCATGGAAAATGTTGTTTTGTGGACCATCAGCTGCATTGACTTCTCAGACATGCCAGGTGTGTTCGGGTCATGGCAGTAGATATTGTAGCCTCCAAGCCAGATAACCTCTCCATTCAAATTCTGCAGCACAGCTGTAAAACGTGATGCCATTTTGGAAATATGCATATGTGGCTATATAACTGCCTAGAAAGAAAAGGTATGTGCAAAAATCAGTGTTCGTCTCTGGGTGTTGGGATTAGAAGTACATTTTTTGCATAGAACTTGATTACTTTTTCTATCAGAAAAAAAATAACTCCCTTTTAAGATTACACTAAGTTATTGATGTGTATAGTATGAAATATGAAAATACCTTTGTACAAAGATAGAAACAGCCTACTTCTTCTGTAACTTAAACTCATTCACAAAAAATCTGCAGTCTCATATCATTTCTCAGTGTAGAATTAATTGAAACAATAGTGAGGGTTGCTCTTTCTAACACTGGCTTATTTTTTTTACAGCACATACTACATGTTTGTCACCAACAGAAACCTTGGGGGCATTACTATAAATATTTATAGTCATTCTTCAATTGTCAGTCTTGTTTAGAAAAACATATTTAGGAAAATATATTTGCTCTGGATTTTTCTCTGGTTATAGGGTGGTATATTAGATTGTTCATTATATAAAATAATGATTGTTCTTATTTTCAGTTTTAGAACTACTGTCTTTTCTACACATATTTGTGGAACTGTCTTTTTCTACTCAACTGGCAGCTCTGGCCAGAGTGCCGACCAGTGGCTGTATCTCCTTGTTGCCTGTTATGTCAGTGGAGTAAAGAATCCTTGTCCCACTCCTACCCCCAGACATTTACCAGCACCAAAAATATCTCTCCTCACAGTTAAGAATAAAGGCTCTTAGTGCTAAATGGGGGTCTAGATCACTTTGCAAATCTCTCTTGTTTCAGATCAGATAATTGAGATTCAGAGAGGTTTAGTGACTTGTCTAAGGTCACACAGCTGGTTATTAACTGAGTTAGCAACCAAACCTGTAACTCTTGACCCTGTCATAATCAATAGCAAATTAAATTATTCATAGCCAAATAATTTCAAAAGCAGAAATATAAAAATCATCTCCTAATATTTATAGCAAGAACAATTATGTATAATGTATTATATCTGAATCTACTTCAATGTGATGTGAGGAGGAGCCTTCAAAAGTGTTAGATCCCAAGGCCTACAAAGATTCCTATAACAGCTCTGACTCACCTTCCAAAGGGGCCAGGGAAGCATCCCAGAGAAAGTTCATTTAGAGCGATACCTGAAGACTAGTGAGTGTTCACTCAACTGAAGGAAAAGGAGGAGGGGGGAGTCTTCTAGGAGGAAGAGACAGCTTGGCATGAGCCAAGAACTAAGGATCTACAGAGAATTGAAAAGCTGGAAGAGTTTTAATAAGGCTGGAGCTTAAAGGATAAGACAGGGATTAGTGACAGAGGAGACTGGCAAGGCAGACAGAGGCCAGGTCATGAAGTACCTTGCAGGCCATATTAAGCAATGTATTTATCCGAAAGGCTTTGGGAAACCAGGATACTTCTGGATATTTTAAGTTTATACCTTATCTGATAACAGGAAATGTCAGAGAGAAGTGATGATGAGAACCTGGAACCAAGGAGAAGAAACATGAGCTCAGATTTGCGCTATTTACAATAGATACCATCTCTCTCCAGACTGTAGAACATCATTCTTAGAGAGAAGAACAAGTGTCATGGCCCTAGGGCCCTCATTGCCCTCTCTCCATAATATGTATCAGACAGATGAGAAGAATGTGAAAGGAACAATACTTCATCAAAAAAATTCTGAGCATAGCCAATTGCTTTTAGAAGTACCATGTCACCTTTTATCATAACCCAGGAAACTTTGAAAAAGATGGTTTCAACAATTGGTCTGGCTTTGATGCTTCCCAAAGCTTCACTGGTTTATATGCAAGCTCCCTGTAACAAAGACTTGAAGATATTTTTTTCCTAAGAATCCTGACCAACACATGTAGGTACAATGACTTCATTTTCTGTTTCAATGTCAACTCTTCTGATTTTCCCCCTATATTCACTCCTACTCATCACACCATCTTGTTGGAAAAGCATGGTCACTCCACCGTAAGGGTATCTGGTAATTTTGCCCCTGACCCATGATCAGTTGGCTGCATCTATATTTAAAGTGATTTTCCAGAATTAGACTTCCGAAGTGCTAACCATCCACATACTCTCATTATATTCCCCTTACAAGCAACAGCTTATATTTGAAAAAATGGGACATAGGGAAGTAAGATCCATCTGTGGCCAATTTAGAGATTTTTCTCTCCCAGGCACTGGTTAACACACATGGGATGAATTTATGGTCTTTGTCGACACTAGCACAGTATTTTCACACAGTGGCCCAGGGACCACTTGCTTTGGAACAATTGGGTGCTTGTTAAAATTCAGGTTCCTGAACCCAACTACTGATCTTAATCAGAATAGGGGCAGGGGGCTAGCGATATGTATTTTTCTATGTCTTTCAGGTCCTTATGTCCAGTAAAGTTGAAAACTAAGTCGATCAATAAAGCAATTCATTGTGGACAGACACAGTGCAGCAAATGCGGGCAGCACCCTGCCCATTTTTCCTTGACCCAGGGCACTTGCAAACAGTCCTGAACAGACATACAGGTTTCTCTGTCCTCTGTCTAGAGGCCATTCTCTAGCTGTAGAAACATGCTAGGCCTAACAAGTTAAGGAGGCCATGATTGCTGGGGGGTTACCTTCAGTTCCCCTTGACCAGTGAAGAAGGCCATGATGGTGGATAAACTGTCTACCTTCCTCACTCCTCAGCAGGACTATTCTGAAGGGAGTTTCATATAGTCTCTGAGAGGTTCCCAGCGAGGTAGAATGCCAGTTACCCCTAGTGGTAACCTATTCACTAATGCACCTTCATTGGCTTTCCTCCCTTCCTTGTCTCCCTTCCCCCTCCTTCAGGTGCTTCCTGGGTCACTTCACAAATAAACTACTTGCACCCACATCACTGTCTCAAGGTCCACTTTGGTGGGGGGAAGCGGATCCCAAACTAAGGCAGAGAATATACTGTATGGGGAGTAGAACAACTTTATTCCAGTGAAATTAGGGGATAAGATTTGAAGAATGGAGGGTGAAAAAAATTTTTTAAGAGATTTGATAAAGGAAATTTAATTAAGTCCACCTAATTAAAATTGAGTCATTCAGGCAATTTTATTTTTCACACGGTTTGCTATTATTTTTGTGTGGGTGTGCATCCCCTTATGAAGTTTCATGTGCTCACCATCCTTCTGAAAGTATCCTAATCACTTGATATTAAATCCTGCAGCTTTTTCTTGAAAATCTTCAGATTTTTCTGGAGATAAATATTATTTCTGTGTATACTACATGTAACTTAGATAACTGAGGAATTAATTTTCTTTTGATAGTAGACAAAAAATGCTTAGCCAAAAAAAACAACAAAAAATTTTAAACACTCATTTTCACTGGAACTACATGTTATTTGACCAAACAGTTGAGGGCTCAGTTGTTCAAACTTACCTTTGGCATGTCCTAAGACAAGACACTGTGAAGCTGAAATTTGCTGTGCTTTCTTTCCAGCCCTAAAGCATGGTATTTTGGGAGAAGTTTGAATTTGAGGGTCTGACAAAACAGCTGTCAGACCTTACTAAGCATCTCCAAGTTGCGGTTTTCTCACTTGTTAAAGGGTAATAATAATAATACTAATAATACCTGGTTCATTAGATTGTTTTAAGGCTGAAATAGTGTTTTTAAGGTGCCTGGCACATGGCAGGTAGATGGTTTACTACTCATTAGCTCACAAGACAGCCCAGCTAGAACCACACACCATGAAACAGCCAGCATTTATCAGCTCAGGAATGCCCTAAGGTTTCTTATCTACTTGTATTCAACTCGCTCTGTTCTGTCATTTTTACTCAGTAGCTGTCTTGGGCTGAAGGAGAGGTATTTATAGGAGGCTGTGTAGCTGGTGTCTGCAACCTGCAAACGTTTGGCTGACCTTGGCATAGTCTCTAGCTCAAGTGAAAACCCAAATGGCTGACTTTCAGCCTAGTGACACACACAAAATTTAACTGTTTGCCTTCCACGGAAATTAGTCTATTTTGACAGAACTGAAGGAGAAGACAGTTCTGACACTCTTCGGGCACAAGATGCAAAATAGCCAATTGATCTTGTCCAGCCAGTTTAGGGCTTTATGTACCTGCCCTTGCCACTAAAAAACAACCCTGGGGGGCTTCTCTGGTGGTGCAGTGGTTGAGAGTCCGCCTGCCGATGCAGGGGACATGGGTTCGTGCCCCGGTCCGGGAAGATCCCACATGCCGCGGAGCGGCTGGGCCCGTGAGCCATGGCCGCTGAGCCTGCGCGTCCGGAGCCTGTGCTCCGCAACGGGAGAGGCCACAATACTGAGATGCCCGCGTACCGCAAACAAATAAACAAACAATAAAAAACAACCCTGGGTTGTATAAAATCTTTCCTTTTAGATTGATCATTCAAACTTGCGTTGTAAGTAATGACAAATCCTCCAACACATATTTCCAAGTGAAATCAGCACCTTGGTTTTTTCTTTGATGTGTGTAACGTTACTACTTAGGTTGTTTGATGCCTTCCTGGTGTAGAGAATTTCGTGCCGATTCCTTAACGGCAAATTCCACTTTTTATTGGGAGAGTCTTTCATTAGTGAACATATTTTTGTTGTATTATATATATCCCCAGTCTTCTCCCAAAGTACTCTGTGTACTCTGTCTTCTCTTGTCTTACCTTTGTGGTTACATTCCTAGAGGTCTTATCTTTTGAGGGCTAGGGTGGTATATTTTTCCTCTTCAGATCTCTTATACCTATTATAGAAAAGTGATTTGTACAGAGCATATATGCTTAGGTTGGATTCCTCCAGAAAAGACCCTAAAACAAAGATTTGAGTGCAAGTAGTTTGAAATGGGAAAGGAATGAAGCTAAGACATGGTGAGAGCAGGTGCCCAGGGTGAAGCACTGGGCTCAGTGCATGCTGGAGACTCCTAAGAGGCTGCCTAGGAGATGCCTCAGAGTGATCTCAATTGAGGGACGAGGAAGCTGGAGCATTTATCATATGGTAGCTGCATTGTTGTTTGAGGTTTACTCCAAGGGACGTTGATTCCTGGGCGCTCTGGCCAGCCCTGCACGCATCCAGCACACTCCCACATCTCAGGAAGCCCTCAGGCAGAGGATCACTGTGAGAAAACAGTGAGTGCCAAGGGGCTGTGGGCAGGGCACCGGCTGCCTCTGATGTAAGGCTCAGTAAACTCTTATTGTACAGAACTGAATGGAATTTGCCAAGAGCTATAAGAAATGTCAAATGACTCTAAGATCTGAAATCATTGATTCTCACTCACCTCCTGCAGATGCATGTTTTCAACAGTATCAGCTTTGTCAGGGCTGAATGATTTGGGGGCAGTGCCATCTCTAGAAGCAGCAGGAGGGCCGTGTTTATTCTAACTCCATCACACCGTTGGGATGTCTTCCATACCCAGGCTATGTTACAGATGCAGCAATAAAAGTACTTTTTATGCTTCTTTACATTCTTTTTTCTTATATACTTTTTTAAACATCTTTATTGGAGTACAATTGCTTTACAATGTTGTGTTAGTTTCTGCTGTATAACAAAGTGGATCAGCTATGTGTGTACATATATCCCCATATTCCCTCCCTCTTGTGTCTTCCTCCCACCCACCCTATCCCACCCCTCTAGGTGGTTACAGAGCACCGAGCTGATCTCCCTGTGCTATGCGGCTGCTTCCCACTAGCTATCTATTTTACATTTGGTAGTGTATACATGTCCATGCTACTCTCTCATTTCGTTTCATCTTCCCCTTCCCCTTCCCCGTGTCCTCAAGTCCATTCTCTACATCTGTGTCTTTATTCCTGTCCTGCCCCTATATTCTTCAGAACATTTTTTCTTTTTTAGATTACATATATATGTGTTAGCATACAGTATTTGTTTTTCTATTTCTGACTTACTTCACTCTGTATGCCAGACTCTAGGTCCATCCACCTCACTACAAATAACTCAATTTCGTTTCTTTTTATGGCTGAGTAATATTCCATTGTATATATGTGCCACATCTTCTTTATCCATTTATCTGTTGATGGACACTTAGGTTGCTTCCATGTCCTGGCTATTGTAAATAGAGCTGCAATGAGCATTGTGGTACATGACTCTCTGAATTACGGTTTTCTCAGGGTGTATGCCCAGTAGTTGGATTGCTGGGTCATATGGTAGTTCTACTTTTAGTTTTTTAAGGAACCTCCCTATAGTTCTCCATGGTGGCTGTATCAATTTACATTCCTACCAACAGTGCAAGAGGGTTCCCTTTTCTCCACACCCTCTCCAGCATTTATTGTTTGTAGATTTTTTGATGATGGCCATTCTGACTGGTACAGTATGGGATCTCAGTAGAGACCCTAGGGAAGAAAGACTCTATGGTCCTTTGGAAACAGTACTGGGCCAGGAGTTGGGGAGTTTAGGCTTTTATATTCTTTCTTGCATGACCTTATAGGTATGTGGCCTTGCAGAAATCACATTGAAACTTCTAGCCTCATTTGCTGACCTGTGAAATGGATAGATTGAACACTAAGGTTTCTTCCAGCTTCAAGTATGATTGTCCTATGAAATAAGGCAATGGGACTTGTATATATTATGTGGATGAACTAGAGATTGGGAGACAAAAATACAGACTTACACCTATGTGCAAATTACACATGTTTATTTCTGTAACGTGTGTCTTTATTCTGTAGTTATTCTTATTCCAAAAATGAGAGAACAAATTGTATGGCATTCAGAATATATCCTATTCTAATAATTCTTTCCTCTGAAAGCAAATGGTTTCTTCTCCCACTTACAAATGAGAACATATTTTCCATGTAGGATCACAACAGGAAAGGGAATTTGAGAATGAGAATTCTATCTTTGTTTTCTTGTGACTGACATGATTAAGTGGTCTACAGAGATGAATGTTGGTTGCAAACTGTGTTAAAATAACCTAAGGTTGCTTCCCCAGGTAATGTAAGTTTCTCTTAATTTCCCATCTGTCTTCATAAACTCAGCAGGATTATACCAGTATAGAAGGATTCCCAATTTCTAGATGTTAAAAAAAAAAAAACAGCCCAACCTTGCAGTTTTTGTTTTGCTAATTTAGCCTCAGTGTTGGTTTCGTACCCTAATAAATGTAAGGTTTTATCCTATTTGTTCCCAAGAGATACAGAGTGGTGTGTGAAGGGGTGGGAGCAACCAGTTCAAACCCCCTGGTAGAGCTCACGTACCCCAACCCCTGTCTCTTCAAGGACCTCACATCATACTATGAATAGGGAAATCCAGTATTGCGAGATAAAGATGAACATTATGTTGTGATGGAGATGTCGAAGAGAAGGAAGTTCCCGTTCTATGCTAGCACGGCAGCTAATCACCCCTGATTCTGACCTTCCCATTTGGTTCCTTTAAGGAGCCTGGGCTTGGCTGGTGATCAGCTGAGGATGCAGAACGTGACTCACGCCGGTTTTGAGGTCCAGCCGCGTTTATGGACACTCCGCAGCTGCTGCCCCCGTGCATTGGGAAAGCAAAGCCACAGCCAGGCCCTTCTGTTAGTGCTTTGCCACTGTGCATGCCTGTTCATCTCCCTGGAGACCAACCCCACGCCAGACTGGGTCTTCAGAGCCCTGGAAGTACAGAATGGGTTTCTGAGATTCTCTAGCTTCTCTAGTAGGGCTGATATTTTCTTACTGGGCTAACCAGTATGCCTGAGCTCCCAACAGACCTTTGAGTCAAATTCGACTTTGGAACTGTTTAACAGCTGGGGACAATGTGGGAGCCCGTGCTCACCCCAGTTCAGTCTAGTCTAGCACAAACCTTAGAGTGGGTAATGGTTACGTTTCAACGCCCATCGAAAGAAAAATGGAGTCATTAATGCTTGCAAAATCCTTCTGTATCTACAAAGAGGCTTCATAAGTTCAATGCATGTTTTTGTTTCTTTTTGGAAATTATCTTTCTCTACCCTCAAGATCTTAGTGCAGTGGTTCTAAAACTTCAAAATGTATGAGAATCAATAGAAGGGTTAGACATGTAGATTCCTGACTCCTCAGAGATTAGATTCAGATAAGATGGTTGATTAGGAATCTGTATTTTAAACAATTACTCCATATAATGGTAAATGCAATTGGCAGGTGGATCTTACTTTAAGAAAAACTCTTTTAGAGACGCTCATATGATAAGTGTTTTTGAAAACTCTCTTTTCCAAGAAGAGGTCTTGTCATTGCCAGAAATTGGGTGTTTCTAAACAGAAGTAAGTCATGGATAAGTAGTGCTTTGTCATCTATAGGAAAATAGCCAATAGGTATGAACGCACACCCGAAAGTCATTGTTGTTATTGGGGGCATATATGCATTTAAGCATTTTGTTTTATATTTCCACCTATTTTTTGATGTTTATTGAGTTCTCATTGACAATTCGCTTTGAACATGACAAATATAGCCACTTAAAAGATCTATCATATCATGGACTAGTCTCTGACCTTAAAAATATTCAATTAAATGATTTACTTAACATTTATTACATACATATTTATTGTAAGTTTTCTTGGTGCTGGGCCCTATGCTGGCACTGAAGTGATGCCACATTTGAACTCTCCCATGAATGTTATATGACTGTCGTACAAATTTGGGGCTTGTGTACAATACACAGGCTCAGTCAAACATAAGTTTTGTTTAAACTTACTTAGTGCCGCTTACTTAGTTTTGCTCAGTTTAGGAATCATAACCTTTCCTGTAATTGTGAGAAAGACATAGAGGAGTGCTCTGTGTATCCTTATAGAGAACCTCGGCTGTTGGTTGGAAGAGGGTAAGATGGTCATGTGGGTGGGAGCTGGAGTGTGATCACAAATTACACCAACATATTTCCTCAGGGATTGGGCAAATGTGAGAATTAAAGTCACAGTGACCAAACGATTTATAGGAGCTAGACTATTTCTCAAAAGTGAGGCTGAAAAAGGTTTAAAAACTATGATTGCCTGGAAGCCTTTTTCACTTAAGACTTTGTCAGTACAACAAAAGACTGAATGTCTGAATCCATCTTCTGGAAAGGAAGATAGTAGAACAGACTTGGCCACACACACACACACAATAAACACATGCGATGTCCAGGCGCACACCCTTAGCCTTCTCATTAACTTTCTGGAAGTCCACTCTGAGTGCAGACATTATCCAGTGGTTCTCAAGGTAGTAGTATATCTGGGGATGTTTAGTAAATGCCTGCTGCTTTGACGTACCAACCCGAGACTCCATGGCTCCAGTCTGCAGCCTGCGCTTTCTCCCAGGGTCTGAGCTCTCTGCATAGAACAGAACAACCTTTCTTCTTCTGTCCTTTTGTGTTACAAGCACACAGGGTTCTCTTGCTTTACAGCAAGGTGGGCACAGGTGGGTACAGGAAGAGAGAAGGTTTAAACTTGGATCCTTTGTCAGCAGATTATCTTCTTGAAAGGTGTTGGAAGTGAACACTGATTCAGCTTCCAGCTAGGACACCCAGGTTTTCCTGCTAAACTGCTGAGTATATGACTTTCTGTGGGATAATTACATTTTCTCTGGAACTTCCACCAGCACCTGGAGTCCCTCTTTCCTCCAGGAACTCAGAGCTGCTCCAGGAACCCACCAGCGGAGAAGTGGGTCCCAGCATCACTAGGTCTACAGGGCCTTAGGGTTTGACATCCCCTGTAAGAGCATGAAGTAGACCACCAGAGTAACCCCACCATTGCCTGCCCAGGACTTAGAGCGAACATAACCCCTCCCTGTTGGAATCCCTCCAAAAAAGGACATCACCTACCTGCTCCTACCCTAGGTAGGGAGTATGGACACACAAAATATACATGTGAGCTAAATGTGATTGTTTGCCTTATCTTGATTATTTGCTAGATTACACTTTTTACAATCTATAAGTTGTTTGCTTTTCTGTGTGTGATTTTTTAAATTTGCTTTTTCTGTGTCTCACTCAGTAGACTGTAAGCTCCATGCATAACAAATGAAGGTAATAAATATTGGTTCAGTGAATAGACAGGTAAATAAGCCCTCAAGAAAAATATATCCAACCCCCTTCCTTTCCCCTCACTTGTTCCTTTTCCGAGAAATGAAGAGGAATGAGGTAGAGAAGGAACTAGAAGCATTAGACCACACTGACCTGCAGGATTAGTACAAGCGCTGCTGTCTATCTTTTAATTGCACCTGGCCTGGAAGAATTAAGCAGAGTTGTCTTCAAACCTTCTAATTTTTTGATTCAGTTTTGTGGTTTTTTCCCCAGTACTCTGGTTTTCTCCAGCTGTGGTTTGATAGTCTTCATACTCTAAGTAATTAGGTAAAGTGCTTTCTTTCTTGGAGCCTACATTCATTTTCAGAATATTGTTCCAGCAGCCTGAGATGGAATGATGGGGGTGAGGAGAAAGTGAGGGGAAGCATGGGGAATAGAACCCAAGCTTCTACCCCTTAAGTCAGCTTCAGGCTATGTGACATCAGGCCACCCCCACTCACCACCAATGGCGAATACATCAGTAATGGACAGTATCTTAACATATGAAGTGATCAAAGAATTTCTGATGGAACCATGATCTACCTCTTGTCCTTCAGGAATTAGGGGAAGAATTCTGAGCCTGTGAGAGAGTTTGAAAATGGAAGGAGTGCTCTTCAGGGAGGGGACAGAATACATATCCAGAAGTAAGCAGTGACATAACTAGGGAAACAGGGCTTCCTGTAGTCTAAGGAGAGGTCCTGAATGGAACGATGGCAGCCTCATCCTACCTGCAAACATATTTTGTTTGGGTCACACAGTATTTTAACAGGAAACTTTACATGAAATTCCAAGTTCTGATCCCTCTTGGAAAATTGGGAGATCTGGTAACACTGGGATCACATCCCATAATGCAGCAATCTCCTGGAGCTGGAAAAGAGCTTCCCCTTTAAACAGAACATAAAGTTTTTGGTTAACCAAGACCCATTACTACCTATTACCTTATATTCTCTCAATTTCACTCATTTATATTGGTCCCTGTAGGCTGCGAGATTTCAACTCTGGTCTGTGGGGTAGATTTTAGAATTTTCAAAGGGACAGTACACACTGGATATTTCATTGGCAGAATGGAAGTGAATGGCAGTCACTGCCTGACTCCACCGGAGAGAACCAAAGGCTCTGAGAAGGTGTGTTTCTTGCTTATACATCCTTAGGAGACACATGTATGGAGAACATCTCTTGAACCTGAGCATCTGTTGGTGGTTGAAGACTTCTTGGTAGTGGTGGTGGTGGGCTTTCTGCCCCCTTGTGACAGTTTTCTTTGTCAGCACAAATTTTAGCTTTGCATTTTAGTCAATTTGTGCTGCTCTGTCTGTAGACACTTGCTAGTACCTCTTTTGGACATTACAGCCGTTCTTTAATCTTTACACCTCAACCTTCATTTGTTCTAAATGGCTAAGTATCTCTCTACTGGAAAATTTGCTGTCTTAGTAAATGTGTGTCTGTTATTCAGATTAGTTTTGCCAAATCACTGAATATAATGTCCTCAGGGTAGAATAAATTAATACACTTCACTTGTAAAGGTAATTCCATTAAGTACTTTTGCCACAGCAGTCAGAAAAAAGGATATAGAAAATTTCTAATGAATCCTTTGGAGTGGTTTTGTAAAACACTCATACAAATTCTAATTAGTCATAAACTGTAATTTGGTACTGTTCACATTTACAATGACAGATCTCTCTGGCCACTGTCATCCTCCTTAATAGTTCCCCACTTTGGCCTGGCTAAACAAAGAGAAACATCCAATTTGGGCCTGCCATTTCATCTCTCTGTGCTTCCTTATTCACTCCCTAACAATCATTTATTGAGCAAACCCATTAAGACCTCGGGTTAGGAAAGAGGCCTGCCCTCAGAGAACTCAGAAACTAATAATCAAGTGAAGAATTAGACCTGTGGGTCTCGAGGGGCAGGCCCCAACGTGTAGCCTCAGCGTCCTTGCAACTTGTTAGAAATGCAAATTCACAACTCCCACTCCAGATGTAATGAACCAGAAAGTCGAGGAGTTGGCCCCCTAATCAATGTGTTAACAAGCCCTCCAGGTGATTCTGACATACATAAACCTTTGAGAACCCAAGTGTCTTGTGTTCCATTCCCATAAATTATAAGTTTCTTCACAAGCTTCCTCAGAAGCGAAACAGATAAGCTAAGGCATGAGGTCCATGGTATCCAAAGAGGCAGAATTTTTTCCTCTGTGAGTCTTTCCTGTCTAGTAGAGCTGTGTGCTGTGTGGCTATTTCAGCATAGATGTGGTATAGGCAGGATCAACCTTTAAGGTAATTGTGGAGTGAATGAATCATCTGCTCCTTGTCTGTCTCTCTGTTTAGGGTCCTTTCTCAGATGTCTTGGGCATCTTCAGCCCACCAGCACCTCCACAGCCCAATAATCTGTGCTTCTTCCCTTTACACAGCCTCCTTTCCACTGTCTATTGATCAGACATAGAATCGAAGATTCACAAAGAGGGACTTATGTTTGGTGTAAACCATGAAGATGCATAGGGTAAAATCAGCAACATATTTTGAGCAGTTTTTGACAGTGCAGTTTTCTTTCTAGCCAAAGTATTTGATTTCCACATCAAATGAATGTGAAGGAATCTGACCATTCCAGGTTTGTCCATTTTTCAGCTACTGAGATAGTCCCTCTAAGGAATTTCTGCAAATGTGGATTATTTTACTAGTGAGAAGTTTTTTTTGTTGTTTTTTTACGGTACGCGGGCCTCTCACTGTTGTGGCCTCTCCCGTTGCGGAGCACAGGCTCCGGACGCGCAGGCTCAGCGGCCATGGCTCACGGGCCCAGCCGCTCCGCGGCACGTGGGATCTTCCCGGACCGGGGCACGAACCCATGTCCCCTGCATCGGCAGGCGGACTCTCAACCACTGTGCCACCAGGGAAGCCCAAGTTTTTGTTTTTTAATTTTATTGGGGTATAGTTGATTTATACCAGTGACAAGTTTTAAAAATAGCACATCAGCTATCTTCTGCATCATAGACTCACTGATCTAATCATTTGTTCTGTTCTCAAGGTGAACACTGATTCTTGCAGGCAGGTTGTGCAGTGACTGTTAATCTGGGTTTGAGCTCAGGAATAATGGAGACTTAGATGTGAAAAATGAGCAGTACTTCCTAGAAGTATAGGGATTAGTTTCATAATCACTTACATTTCCATCAGGTATAGAATTATTTTTAGAATTATAAAACCAAATGTTATGTACAATTGCTATGCCCTGACAATTGCTTTAAGCTGCATTCATCACCTGTGCTTGCTAACACTGCAAACAATGGTTAGTGCCGCAATCCCATATACTATGGCATTCATAGGCAAAAATACTGCTGACTTTGAGGTAGTGGGATAAGAACTGTATGCACCTCACAGAAATTAATGTGACCTGTGGTACTTCTTCAGAGCACTGCAGGGTCATCTGGGAGAAGATAAAGACATGTGTAGGTTATGACACAAGTAGCTTGGAGGCCTCCAGATTCCAATTCCAGGGCACAGGGGCTCCCTGGGCCCTGTGAGGTTCGTGTGGGTAGTGACCAGTTGTTAGGAACAGACAGGGAAGGAGTCTGTGCACTCATCCCCACCCCTTTCTCCGGAGGCCTCTACAGGGGGTACTTGCCTTGCCATCTTTCTTCCTCTCGTTCTTTATAATGGGCTTAGAGTATAAGAGAATTCATAGTCTCCCATCAGTTTTTTCCCAAATTTGGCCTTGTATCCTATGAATATGATGAAATTTACACATTACTGTTGGCCAGTTTTACTTGTAAAAATAGACATTTAAAACCTAGAATTTAAAAGAAGAATATGGGCTTCCCTGGTGGTGCAGTGGTTGGGAGTCCGCCTGCCGATGCAGGGGACACGGGTTCGTGCCCCGGTCCGGGAGGATCCCACGTGCCGCGGAGCGGCTGGGCCCGTGAGCCATGGCCGCTGGGCCTGCGCGTCCGGAGCCTGTGCTCCGCAACGGGAGAGGCCACAGCAGTGAGAGGCCCGCGTACCGCAAAAAAAAAAAAAAAACCAAAACAAAAAGAAAAATGCAATTTTCTTCTTTATTTATCTTCACAATTGAGTTGGGCACCCTTCCATTTTTAATCTTAATTAAATTTAATTTTATATTCATGCTGTAATCATAATTATGGTTTTATGAGCCCCTGGTTAATTTCAGGGTTCAGATGTTGCTGCTGGAAGTAATAATTGAACAGACAGGACTGGAGATTTCACAAGGGGTCATCCACACCAGTCAGAAATGAGCTTCATTAAGATAGTGAGAAAGAGAAAAGAACCGTGACACCCATGAGCTGGCAGAGTGCTTTCAGTGAGGTTTTGGCATTCTCCTCCTGCATACAGACGATTTCATGGACATCAACATCAGACAAGGCCATTCTGTGAGTATGATGGATCAAGACGAAAACAAGACCACTCTGAATTCACATCTGAATACAGACAAAACACCAACAATCCTCCCTCTCAGCTAGTAGGAGTGACTGCTGTTTCCCTATCAATTATAGGTTTAGTCTGCCCTGCCCTCAGATAAGATTCATTAAGTAATTAAAAACTTATCCCTGCTTTCTGAAAGTACCCAACAGAGATAGAAGCCCACTTCCTTCGACCCTCCTCAAAGCTCTCAAAGTCCCAATCCTAAACCTTGCTAACACCCTTTTGTTTTTTTTTACAGTTTAAAAAAAATTTTTATTGAAGTATAATTGATTTATAATGTGTTAATTTCTGCTGTACAACAAAGTGACTCAGTTATACATATATATTCTTTTTCATATTCTTATTATTATTACTATTATGCTGTGGGGATTTAAAGTAGACCTGCTTAGATATAAACCATATAAGAAAATCTATAGTCAGTATTCTTTTTTTAATTAATTTTTATTGGGATAGAGTTGATTTACAATATTGTTAGTTTCTGCTGTCCAGCAAAGTGAATCAGTTATATATATACATATATCTACTCCTTTTTTGGATTGTTTTCCCATATAAGTCATTACAGAGATTATTGAATATAGTTCCCTGTGCTATGCAGTAGGTCCTAGTTGCTCATCTTTTTTATATATAGTAGTGTGTATATGTCAATCCCAATCTCCCAGTTTATCCCTCCCCCCCTCTTTTCCCCTTGGTAACCACAAGTTTGTTTTGACTCTATTTCTGTCTGTGACTCTATTTCTGTCTTGTAAATAAGTTCATTTGTACCATTTTTTAGATTTCATGTATAAGTGATATCATATGATATTTGTCTTTCTCTCTCTGACTTACTTCACTCAGTATGACAATCTCTAGGTCCACCATGTCACTGTAAACGGCATTATTTTGCTCTTTTTTGGGGCTAATATTCCATTGTATATATGTACCACATCTTCTTTATCCATTGATCCATTGATGGACATTTTAGGTTGCTTCCATGTGCTGGCTATTGAAAATAATGCTACAATGAACTTTGGGGTGCACGTATCTTTTCGAATTATGGTTTTCTCCAGATATATGCCCAGGATTGGGATTGCTGGATCATATGGTAGCTCTATTTTTAGTCTAGCCACTGTTACCCACAGTGGCTGTACCAGTTTACATTCCCACCAACAGTGTAGGAGGGTTCCCTTTTCTCCACATCCTCTACAGCATTTATTGTTTGTAGATTTTTTGATGATGGCCATTCTAACTTGTGTGAGGTGGTACCTCATTGTAGTTTTGATTTGCATTTCTCTAATAATTAGTGATGTTGAGCATCTTTTCATGTGCCTCTTGGCCATCTGTATGTCTTCTTTGGAGAAATGTCTATTTAGATCTTCTGTCCACTTTTTGATTGGGGTGTTTGTTTTTTTGATATTGAGCTGCATGAGCAGTTTGTATAATTTGGAGATTAATCCCTTGTCAGTTGCTTCGTTTGCAAATATTTTATCCCATTCTGTGGGTTGTCTTTTCATTTTGTTTATGGTTTCCTTTGCTGTGAAGAAGCTTTTAAGTGTAATTAGGTCCCATTTGTTTATTTTTTTTTAATTTTCATTACTCTAGGAGATAGGTCAAGAAAGATCTTGCTGCAATTTTTGTCAGAGAGTGTTCTGCGTATGTTTTCCTCTAAGAGTTTTATAGTATCCGGTCTTACATTTAGGTCTTTAACACATTGTGAGTGTATTTTTGTGTATGTTATAAGAAAATGTTCTAATTTCATTCTTTTACATGTAGCTATCCAGTCTTCCCAGCACCACTTATTGAAGAGACTGTCTTTTCTCCACTCTATATTTTTGCCTCCTTTGCCATAGATTAGGTGACCATAGGTGTGTGGGTTTATCTCTGGACTTTCCTGTTCCATTGATCTATAGTTCTGTTTTTGTGCCAGTACCATACTGTTTTGATCACTAGCTCTGTAATATAGTCTGAATTCAGGGCGCCTGATTCCTCCAGCTCCGTTTTTCTTTCTCAAGATTGCTTTGGCTGATCAGGGTCTTTTGTGTTTCCATACAAATTGTAAAAATTTTTGTTCTAATTCTGTGAAAAATGCTATTGGTAATTTGATAGGAATTGCACTGAGTCTGTAGATTACTTTGCATAGTATACTCATTTTGACAATGCTGGTCCTTCCAATCCAAGAACATGGTATATCTCTCCACCTGTGTCTTTCATTTCATTCATTGGTATCTTATAGTTTTCTGAACACAGGTCTTTTGCCTCCTTAGGTGAGTTTATTCCTAGGTATTTTATTCTTTTTGTTGCAGTGGTAAATGGGATTGTTTCCTTTCTTTCTTTCTTTTGTTGTTAGCGTATAGGAATGCAAGAGATTTCTGTGTATTAATTTTGTATCCTAAAATGTTAACAAATTCATTGACGAGCTCTAGTAGTTTTCTGGTAGCGTCTTTAGGATTTTCTATGTATAGTACCATGTCATCTGCAAACAGTGACAGTTTTACTTCTTCTTGTCCAATTTGGATTCTTTTTACTTCTTTTTCTTATCCGATTGCCATAGCTAGGACTTCCAAAACTCTGTTGAATAATAGTGGCGAGAGTGGACATCCTTGTCTTTTTTCCTGATCTTAGAGGAAATCCTTTCATTTTTTCACTGTTGAGAATGATGTTTGCTGTGGGCTTGTTGTATATGGCCTTTATTATGTTGAAGTAGCTTCCCTCTATGCCCCCTTTCTGGAGAGTTTTTATCATAAATGTAACAGCCTCTTTCTGAGACAACCCATGATTACCCATGGTGTGCAGTCTCTCACTGCAGTGAGTAACAAACCCAACTTGTTCAACCACAGGTGTGTTCCTGGTAGTCTTTGGCCAGAGAATATTCTATAAGTTGGTTGATTATTTGCTTATGTCCATTCTGGACAATAAATCTGAATTGTACCTCCTTAACCCTGGGCATGGCTTACCAATGCAGCAGCTCTGTCCTTCTCTGACTTCAATTCTTTTCAGAGATTCATTCTTAATGTGTTCATATGCTGAAAAGATTTTAGTCCTTTGAACAGAAAGAGTCACCTTAGAATCCAAAGTGAAAATGTGTATTAGGGTTCTCTAGAGAAACAGAACCAGTTGGATGGATGGATGGGGTACATATTATTATATTAAACATCTAATATTTACTGCATGTTAGGAACTGTGTTAAGTGCTTTACATAAATTAGCTTCTTTTAATCCTGAGACAAGCCTGTGAGGTGGACGCTGTTATTACCCCATTTTATAGATGAGCAAACTGAAACACAGGTGAATTAACTTGCCCAAGATTACACTTTTAAGGTTCAAATTTAAGTTGTCTAACTCCCCACTCTTTGCTTTAACTTTTACATTTTACTGCCTTTGAGATACCTCCTCTATTTCCCAGAATCTAGACAGTAGTAATTCAGAATGCTATTACCTGGAGTAACATATATAATTCTAGGAAGGCAAAATAATAGTTATTAAAATGTTGGCATATTTTATTTTATAGTAAGTGTAATTACCAGCCTCATTCTTCTCAGTTACAATAGTTAATGAGTCCAGTGATCAAATTCTTGAGAGTCAGATACTATCATCATATATAACTACAGGTTTCGGAATGTATGAGCAAATATTGTTAAAAGTGTATTCCTCTGTGTTATCGAGGGTCATTGTAAAGAATCGATACAAATATATAGGAAACTGTCTTCTTTGAATAAGATAGACAGAAGGAATGAGAAATATGTGTAACAGGAGTACTGAGCACAGGTATATTATGGTGGTGTCAATTGTAATGAGTGTTTCCCAGTGTTTCCTTGTTGGTAGCAGCTTTTTGGGTATTTATATTGAGAGGTACTACTTGATTTGTTGTAGGGTGTTTCACCTCTTCTTTTTTCCAACCATTATTTTCAGTCTCCTATGTTTTCTGTCCATCTTAGTCATGAGGGATTTTATTACTCTCATAGTTTACTTGATCACTCCTTTAATGCTAACTTACCATTCCTTCTACCACTTGTCAGAATTTTTATAATAGTTTAGCCATTTTTTAGCCATTTTTACAACTCTTCAAACCTTTAAGTCTTCTATTAATGTTAGGTAATAAATCAAGAGCTTATTTGAATATCCAGAAATGCATAAAATATTTTGAGTAAGCACTCAGAAAAAGGTATAATCCTTACAAATACTTTTAATAAGCACTATATTCAAAATAAAGCATATGTTTAACATCATTGATACACTGTAGAAATTCTAAGGTTAATATTAAAATAGTAAATATGCAGAAACATAAAATTTATAAACAGATATTACCTTCCTGTCCCTTCATGTCAACTTTATTAATTAAAAGTCATGGTTTAGACATGATTATAGTATGCTTTTCTGTCTGTTATCTGGAGCAATCATGGGAAAACCTATGACCTCCTGAGCCTTGTGGAAATATTTCTCAGCATTTTGTATGTAGAACGTTCATCAGTTCCTACCTAATATCGTTAGGGTTGCAATTCATTTTCACAATCCTTCCATTCCTCCTTATTGCCAAACAGATTCTAAGTCTAACGCTCTGTACCTAAGAAGGGAAGCATATTGTGAAAAAGTGAAGGAAAAAGTTTAGTCATAAGCACCTCAGATGCAAATGTACTATTCTTTTTATAGTATTCACAGAAGGTTAAATACGGACAGAAAAAAAGTATGTGATAATTTAATTAAATAATTCATTTCTTCAGTATTGTATCTCTTATTCTAAACATCTATGACTCTATATATTCATAGAGAAAATTACAAATGTAGGTCGGTTTGGAGAGATGTGTTTGTCTACAGTTTTGACCTGTGAAGAGAATGTATAGCTGAGTCACTCTTGACTATTCTGTGAGGCCTCCAGAAAAATCTGTGAAGAGATGGATGAGGTGACAAAACAGATCCTGGTAAAGAAGGGTTTAGGGATTGCTATCACTGAAGCACTAAAGATTAGGTCAGAAATATTTTTGTTCAGGTTCATTCAAGAATCTATCATTTTATTCTGCAGGGGTGCTGGGGGAAATTACAATGTGACCTGCTGCAGAGGAATCTTTTACCCTTGATGGCCTCTGAATAGCTCCTTGTTCTTCAAGGAGCTTAAGCACATCATTGAACTGCCAACATATCCAGACCCAGCTAGCACAGCAGTACTTTGCCGTGTCACATTAATATTTTTAGAGTTCTATTATGTGTGTATATGTGCATATGTATGCATGTATATGTACACCTACACACACATATACTTACTATGTAATAAAATCAAAAGAGCAGTAATAACGACTTTCGAACACAGATCTGTAGCTTAAATTTTTCATATAGAGGATCATTGTAAGTTGTTTGTTTATTTTTGGCTGCGTTGGGTCTTCATTGCTGTGCACGGGCTTTCTCTAGTTGCGTCGAGCAGGGGCTACTCTTTGTTGTGGTGCACGGGCTTCTCATTGCGGTGGCTTCTCGTTGTGGAGCATGGGCTCTAGGCGCGAGGGCCTCAGTAGTTGTGGCATATGGGCTTAGTTGCTCCGCAGCATGTGAGATCTTCCCAGACCAGGGCTCGAACCTGTGTCCCCTGCATTGGCAGGAGGATTCTTAACCACTGCACCACCAGGGAAGTCCTGGTGTTTAAACTGTTTAAACATTTATCATTTTAAGTTAAAGTCAAGAATATTTACTTCTGAAATATTTTACATTTTTAATTCTATCAACATAATTTATTAAAATTAGTTTGGAAGTCCAAGCCTATGCTATATGAACCAAACAAAAATAAGCATTGGAAAGCATCTACAAATTATATTACTTTATGGCTTGAAAATTGAAACAAACCAGGCAAACTCTACTCAAATTATGAGTTTTAGTAAAATTGTTTGAAATAAAAAGTAGTATCCAGAAATAGCCATTTAATAACAAAGAGGTCCCATTTCAGAGCAAGAAACTTGTAAAAGACTTAGGAATAAACCTGAGAGATGTTTATGACAAAGTAAGAAAGCTAGAAAGTTTGACTGGAAATTTTACTTGGTAAAGACTTACTTACAAACCGGAGCTATAATAGGAGGATGATTGGTTAGGAATATAAGTTAATTTGTAGCACTAGTTCAATTCTGGCCAAAATCTGAAAAGAATTTTCTTTTTCCTTGACAGAGGCTATTCTAAAATTCATTTGTAAAAATAAGCAATCAGGAAGACCAATTGATATTTTGAAAAGAAGCAGAAATGGGGGAGGTACCTGGCTGCATGTCACTATAAAGCATCAGTAAATAAAGTACAAAGCTAAAGTAGGGTTTCTCAATCGTACTGACACTTGGGCCAGGTAATTCTTTGTTATGGGGACTGTCTTGAAATTTTAAGATGGTTAGCAGCACCCCTGGCCTCTACTCATTCGATGAGTAGTACCTCCTCCTTCAGTTATGATAACCAAAAACATCTCTGGATACTGACCGATATCCCCTGGGGGGCAAAATCATTCCTGGTTGAGAACCACTGAGCTAAAGAACAAAAAATACAATCAGAAATTAATGAAACATTTAAAAGTTCAAAAATTGTCCAATTATAGATAAATTTATTTATGATAAAGTAGGCATCACTAGGCAATGAATAAGAAAAATGTTTATGATTGGAATTGTGAGTAACAATTTTAAAATAGATTTGCACAATCAGATTTCATACTACACATTAAAATTAACATTGTGAATAGAATTAACTATGTATCTGATCTCTGGGGCAGTGGTTGTTGAAGGAAACCATCTAAAAAGTCTATCATATATAAAAACAAACATCAGTGTTTTGACACAAGTGGCATAATTTAGAAAAAACAAAATTACAGACAAGGAAAAACATTTAAACACATTATAACAGATGTATGTATACCAGGGATCAGCAAAGGGCTAGATAATAAATATTTCTGACTTCGTGGGCAGGGCCAGCTTCATGGGCATATGACCTTCACTTGACTTAATGCTGTCATTGCCATTTTGAAATTCTTAATAATCTTTTAACAATGGGCTCCACACATTTTCATTTTTTTACCCTTCAAATTATGTAGCCAGTTCTATTTGCAGGCCACATGTTCTCTGTTGAAACTACTCAACTCTGCAGTTGTAGCATAAAAGCAGTCATAGACAATACATGAATGAATGTGGTCATACTTGAATAAAACTTTATTTATAAAAACAGGCAGTGGGCCAGATTTGGCCCCTGAGCCATAGTTTGCCCTTGTCTATACTATACATAAAGTATATAGAAACTGATAAAAAGAAGCATAAATGAATGTCCTACCTAATTTTCAAAGAAAGAAATGATTATTAACAAAAGACAACTGCTGAATTAATACAAACTTAAAATAATGATGAATTTCCATACTGATGAAATCATGGTAAACCTGGTAGCCTCCAAAAGCACTCACAGGGGCATAACTCAGAAAACTTTTTGAAGAATATGTTTGAAGAATTATAAAAAGGCACCTAGCCTTTGCCTCAGTACCTTCACTCCTAGGAATTTATCCCAAGAAATAAGTCAAAATTAGAAAATACTGCATGCATGAAGATGTTTACTAGAGATTTCTTGTAAAAAGGTGAAAAACTGAAAACAATATAGATATGCTACAGTGGAAGCATGCTTAGGTCAAGTATGATGTATTGATTTTTTGAAATAATATATGCACTCTCAATAAATATGAGACAGCTACTTGGAAAATGTTTTTAGTATTCTGCTAAGTGAAAAGAGCAGACAAAGTCAGTCAATGCTATGTTTGCAGAAATGTAAAAATTATGCATGGATAATGATAAATTCTGGAAGGAACCGAGAGAGCAACTCGAACACAGTCTTTGAGCTCCAGCTCAGGTTAGTGCTGAGCTGGAGTCCTGGGCCTGTGGTGTTCAGCAGGGCCCCATTTGGCATGACTGTGGACAAGTTACTTAACTTCTCTAAGACAATTTCCTTTTCTTCAAAATAGATGTAATAACATTATACTATCTCATGAAGATGTTGCGAGACTTAAGTGAAAAGATACATATGGTATGTAGCACGGTGCTTTGCACATGGGAAGCTTTCAAATGTTAGCTATTATTACTATTAGCAAAGCATGGGAAATTAAAACAGTTTATTTCATTTTTAGTTCAGTTGTTATGATGTTATTTGTGCAGTTAAAGGAACTTCTAACAGCTGTCTTTTAAAATGTAATGATTAAGCCTACAGCAATCTCAGCAGGTACCAAACTCAAACTATTAAAGCAGGGACAATAAAAAGACTATATGTTAAAGATTTCACCAATAGAAAAGAGAAAAGAATTGCTGAAATTGCTTAGCAACTTATTTAAGACCAGTCACAAAGACAATTGGAATGAGCACAGGGAAGGATAACGAGTGGCGATAATTAAAGCTGCCACCAGATACACACACATGCAAACTCACACACATCTCTGTGTCCTTTAGGGAAGCTGATTAAGTCAACAGAGGAGCAGAGAAAGGGGTAATTATTAAACCAGTCATGTGGTGAACACTCTCCTCCACCCAGCTTCTCCCTCATGGTGAGAGAGCAAGGGAAGTCACATCATCACATTACTGCCGGGAAGCTTTGCTGTTCACACCTGGTCCGTGACCCTGTCCTCACCTCTCACTGTAGATGAACGGGGCTTCAAGACACCATGTATGTAGCTGGATGGTCTGGGGGCGGGGGCGGTTCCCAGTTGGGTTACTCTCAGCAACTCTGCCCCAGGTCTCGGGGTTGGCATGACACTGAATTTACTCTAGCCACTTGGTGCCAAGAAGCTCCGTGAGAAAAGAAGCATTTAACACAGTAAATCTGGACTTCTTATTCTTCAGCCTCGTGATGATTATCGTTGCCGCAAAGGGCCAGGTTATGACTTACAGGACTTCCCCACCTTTCTTCTCTCTGTCATGCCTGGGAATATCTGTTAGACTGAACCAGGCAGTGTTCTGTTTCCTCACCATGCCAGAATTTGCAAACATCCTCAGCGTGTATACACATATATAATGTAATCTAATCTGTTTAAGGAGTATAAAACAATATATAACCTAGAAAAGGTCGGTAGCTGGTTAATGAAAGTAAGATGGCCTATTCCCCCTAACTCCAAGTTCTCAGCGTTTTAACTGTGCTTCACCTCACCACATTTACAGATGAAGGGAGCACTCCGGTCTAGAGCTTTGCCATGCCCCTACCCACAGGGACGACATTCATCCTCTTGCTGTGGCACTGTCATGAGCCCTAGCTGGGCACTCCAGTTTGCACTCTCCCGTGCTCCATAACCTCTATGTTTCCTCAGCTGGGCCCTGAGCTCCCTCGTTTACTCTGAAGCCCATCAGTCACATGTAGAACTCCCCCAGCCTTGGCACAGGGGCAGGGAATCCCTCTGTTTTCACTCCCGGTGCTATTACCTCACGTACTCACTCTTTTTTCCTCCTTCATTTCCCCAAAGTGTTTTGGCAGAAATAATGCAAATCCAGGCCCAATCTGAGCACTCCCCTGACACCAGTAGACCTTATCTTCTAGATCTGAGTTTCTTAACCTTGGCACTCATGACATTTTTGACTGGCTGGTTCTTTGTTGTGGGGTCTGTGCTGTGAATTGTGAGATGTTCAGCAGCATCCCTGGTCTCTACCTACCAAGTGCCAGCCGCAGCTCCCCTCCAGCTGTGGCAACCAGAAATGCTTGTAGAGTTTGCCAAATGTCTGCTGGGTGTGTGTGTGTGTGAAATAGCTCCTAGTTAAAAGCCACTCTTCTAGATGGTACTTCTGTATGACCTCCTGATCACTCTTATGTACAAATTCCACTTAAATGACCACAGTGATTTAAATATCATTATTCATCACCTATAATTTAAAAGGGAATTATTAAACCCATTTTTCAGGTGAGGAAATTGAGGTTCTATTTGCCAAATATTAACACAGCTAATAAGTGGTACTATCTGGATTTGAATAATTCTAACTACAACTCTCATGTTCTTTCTACTACTTAACAGTGCAAACCAGAGTATTATTTAACTATATATGTATATCTTAGTTTGGGCCACCTTGACAACCCACAGAATGGGTGGCTTAAAGAACAAAAATTTATTTTTCTTAGTTCTAGACGTTGGGAAGTCAAGGCACTGGCAGATTTGGTGTCTGGTGGGGGCCTACTTCCCGGTTCATAGATAGCTTGTATTCTGCCTTTGTTCTCACATGGCAGAAGGAGCAAGAAAGCTCTGTGGGGTCTCTTTTATAAGGGCCCTAATCCTATTCATGAGGGCTCCACCCTCATGACCTAATCACCTCCCAAACACCCCACCTCCAAGTACTATCATAGTGGGGTTTAGGATTTCAACATATGAATTTGGGAGGGACACAAACCTTCAGTTCATAACAATATACATATAACACATGGAGCAGTAAAGCAACAAAGAAAAACATCAAAGATCTACATCAGTTCAGCTGTTATTACATTATTAAAATGCCAAATATCTTTTAGAGTAAATAATTTTCTTATAATTCTGCCTTCTAGTTAAATGGAAAGTAATTTATCTTTGAGGGTAATCAGATTCACAGAAGTTTTCTTTTCCCAACATATTGGGTCTCTCAGTTGAAGCTTTACATTACAGATTTCAAACTGATTGGTTCACGTAACTGAAAAATCCAGATATTATACTGACCTCAGGTAAGGCTTGATCCAGGTTTCAAACACTTTCACCGAAGACATTTTCCCCTCCATCTTTCAGCTGCTTTTCTTAATGCCAACTTCATTCTCAGCTTCTACACAGGAAATCAAGGCTCTCCCTTTATGGTAGTAGTTCAGGCTTCACAGCTTCATTTTATACCATCCAAAAAGAAGAGAGATTCTTTTGTGGTAGCCCAAGAGAAAAGAGAAAAAGGAATGGATTCTCTAAGCCCCAGAAAATATTTGGCTCTCACTGAGTCATATGCCCACCCCTGAACCAGTCGGTGCAGCCAGAAGGTTGGATGTGTAATTTGCTTTAGCTCCTCAAGGCTCAACTCTGGACTAGTTGTGGGGTCCATTCCCTTTAAATGAATAGAGCCAAAATTGAGAACCAGTGGTTCCTCAAGGGAAGTTAGGAATTTGTTTCCAGAAGATGGGGAAATGGTTGCTAGGGAGGACCAAGTGATATGCTTCTACACCAATTCTGTTATAACATGCCTGCTACAGTTAGTAGTTTTCATTATTTCACAACCCCCATCCCACCCAGTTCTATCACAGAGCTTTTGCCACAGACATGTTTCCTTTACCTGGCATTGCTGGAAACTCCTTGACAAGTGCCCAGGTGCCGTAAGTAGACAGTCTGGTGAACTGACACCCACAGAGCAGGTCTTAGCCTAGGACAGGGCCAGATCAGGGCTCTTGCTACTTGGCGAGGCCTCCCAGCCAGTCCCTATCATTCAATCACAACCTCTCTCTATCATGGGGACTCATTCCTCAAGCAAAGGAAAGGGACTTACTGTTTTTGAGCGCCAACTGTGTACTAAGCAAGTGCCACATGCTGTATCATGTCTTCCTACAGCCACCCTCTGAGGTAGGTATTAGTATCCCACTTTAAAGATGAGGAAACGGAAGCTCGGGGAGGTGAAGCAGCTTGTCCAAAGTCACACCCCCTATAAGAGGCAGAAAGTGGATTCACTGATACGTCTTTCATCCCAAAGCCTGTGCTTTTCATGAACCCTCAAGAAAATCAATGAATATGTATTTATTTAAAATCTATTGTTTATCAAGAAATATGCTCAACATTATTTACATATGAGTAAATATAAAGCATTTCCCCTTTTCCCCAGGAATGAATGAATGGAAGCAGGAAAGAGAGAAAATAGGAAAGATCAAACCCTCGTGTAATGAGAAGATCCTTAGCCATCCCAGTGGTACACACAGGGCCTAGAAAACCAGCAACCAATGTGTAATACCAAGAGCATCTGAAGCAATGGTGAAGCAATTTCTCCAGCAGAAGTGCAGGGTGAGACTTCTTTAGGCAGTGACACGAGTCCCCAGAGAAATTAGCAGTGGCTGGGGCAGCCCTGCAGCAATGTGGGAATCAAAGCAGCATTTGAGAAAGAGGGCAAGTGGGCAGTATGGACGCCAGTCCCATCATAAAGTCTTTCAGCTCTGCCCCCAGATTGGTGCGCCCTAAGGGAATTCCTGCTAGAGAAAGGTGGTACAGCAATACGCAGGAAACATGGGTTTTGCTAAAATTCAAACTCTGCAGTCTGGAATAGAACAAACAGGAAGAGCAGTTGCTCATTCCTGGCTTAGCTTGAAAAGCTAACGTAGCTATAACATTTGTGTGTACTCTCCACCTGATAGGGTACTATGTGGATTTCTTTCAGCTCTGGCAAGAATATCGCTTTTAGCCGCATCAAAATGCAACAAACTTTCTACCCAACTCAGTCTCTGTGTACCTTATACCTGTCATCCTAAACCCATGTAAAACTTGGACAGGTTGTGAGTTAAACTCATTCCTCTGCCCATGATTTGTAATACACAGCAGGATGACACAAAAACAGTCATTTTTCTCCATTATGTGTCTTAAGATTACGGGCAATTGTATATGACTTGGCTTGTTCTGCAGATAGCCTAGAGCAGGGGCCCTCAGATTGGGTTCTGTGGAGAACTAGGCCTCTGACAGAGGGTCTCAAAGATGGCAAGGGGTGGGACCAGGGGGAAGCCTGTGTGCTTCCTCCCTCCACCCCTTCCCCCTGGCACCTCCACTGCACCTGCTTCTAATATTGGAGCTCTACGTGAGATTGTGTCTGCGAATATTTCACAACTGACAGAGGTTTACAAGCCACAGTCCTAGAAGGAAACACCATATTTCTGCCTCTGAAATGTCTGAGTTATTCTCAGAATGACAGTTCCTAAAACAATATGGAAGTCAACAGCTCTGGAGGACGCCAGCTATTGGGGGCAAGTGTCTCCTGAATTTGCATGGGAACAAGTGGTTGGTATATAATAGTGCTGGGCATGACATCCAGAAAATAGAATTTCCAGAGTTTTGTGAAGACCATCCATCATAGTCTGAGACACCTCCTTCCCCAATTATTAAATCCTTTTACTAATTCACCTTCACCCAACAAGAACCTATAGTAAGTTCTAAGTAAAGCATCAGGGCCTTAAGCCTTTGAATTGTCCATCCCAACTGGTGGGGCAGTGAAAGGAGGCTATAGCCTATTTTCCACCTGACCTGCCACCTAGGAGTATTGGGAAATGCATTTAAGACACAGAGTGGGAAAATTCTGCAGTATTTTCTCAGCTCCTCTGAGAAATCACATGACGATTCTAAATTTTACTGGGTGTAAAATGAAACACCCAGTTCTGTCCATTTAAAGAAAATTATATATGAATATATGTGAAACATATACATATAATATCTAAATGTATATAACCAAACCAGTACTTCATCACTGCAGAAAAACAGGTAGTCAGTTTTTAGTTTGTATTTTTAAAATTTTTCAACAACTTACATAAGATGAAACCCCTCCCCGAATTCCTCTCCTGTTCCTCTTAATGTGTTGGAACCTGCAGCTTGGTATCTGGGTGTAAATCTCCCTCTGTCTTATGAGGATGAAATAACAAAGCCTCTCACCTCCTTAGAAGAGCTATTTTGAGGAATAATAAAAAGTTGCCATTGTGCTTTTAGCCTCTGACAATTGACAAATGTAAGAAGCTGGATAAAGGAGAAAGACTCTGCAAAAAGAATTTTCTCTACAAATCAGGTGGTAAATGTCTTTGCTATTGTTAATGGTTACACACTAACAAGGGTTAAAAGTGTTCTGCTAGGAAAATAGTGAGGATTCCAGCGCCATATCCAGGAAGATACAATCCACTATTGAATTTTGAGCATTTATTTTCGTTCATGGAGGGAAACATAATTAAAAGCTTCCATTTTGATGACTGAATTTTTTTTCCTTTCTCACTGAACCCGGAGTTACTGATGTTCAGGCTTCCGTCACTGAGTCTTTGAGGGAGTGTTTTACTTCTTCTTTACAAAGAGGGCATTCTGGTGGCAGTTTTACTTGGGAGAGAAAATACACTGTGGGCTCTTTCCAAGGGGCTGTAGACAGCCTAGGGCAGGTGTTTACAGACACCGTGGAGAAGATCTGTTGGGTGTAAAAGACTGTGTTAGCACATTGGGCCTGAATTTGTGCCTGTTGAAGAATCTGTCTTTTGGAGTCATTTGAGGAATGAATTTTACCAGCAATTCCTTCTTAAGTGAAAAGAATCATTGTCAATTCCTTTCGAGCACATGACATCTTTCATGTTTCTTTTGGGCCATTTGTGGAGTGAAATATTATCACTGCTCACATTGCTGCTTCCCAAAAATAGAGGGCCCTGCAGACAGATTTAACAAGGACCATGCCTCACCTGGCTGTGCAGCGCTGGTTGGCTCGTTCTGGCCACACACAGCCCACCCAAAGAAAGAGCCAGACCACAACCACAGAAGGATTCACCCACAAACTCCCAGATTTCCAGAACTTCTCATCCCAGTTGCAAAATTTGCCTGTGCAGCTGAACCTAAAGAGATGCAGACAGCTAGAAGTGAGCAGTAATAGAAAGGCTCACAGCATCAGTGGGAGTGAGATGCTTCTGGCACGACCTGTCACACCCTATGCTTGTTTACATGCTACATTCACCTTTGGACGCTTCATACAGCCCCACTTAACATGGTCCCCTCATTGTCCCCTGTACCTGTCTAGCCACACCACATAATTTATAAGTGCCAAATAGTATAGATGATGATTATTAAGATGCTTTTATAAAAATGATAGACCCACTCCTGTTACACCAAACCAGATGCAAATCTTGGGGCTTGGAGGGTGTTTAGGATCAACGCATTTTTTGTAGCTGGGAAAGCTGAGGCCCAGAGGGAGAAAGTCACTTGTCCAGGGTCACACAGTAAGTTTAGTGAGAGAAGTGAGGCCCAAACCCCATGGCGCCTACTCTCAGTTTAGTGTTCTTCCTCCAGGACCAAAGAGACCACAGCTGCTTTTCATCTCTTACAATCTCATTTCCCAAGTCTACTCTCTGACCTGATGGGTCAAATGTTTGTACTACTGGGCAGGTGTCATGGTAGCTTTTTCTGAAAGTGAATTTCTTGGGAAAATTGTTGCTCATGTGGTAGAGCAATGTATTGGGATGCTTACCCTACACACACATATAGCCCTCCTCACCCCATTGCATTGTTCCAACACCAAGCAAGCAGCCAGGGGCTCCGTGTTCTTTGTTAATCGCAGAGGTATATGCCAGGGGAAAAAGAGCTGAAGCTACTTAAACTTACTGACTTCTCTTATCTTTTATCAAAGCTTATACTCCTTAAAGCGATTATGCTAGGAGACCTGGAGGGACTGGGAAGAAGGTGGGTCTTTGAGGGCCAGCAGACAGAGGGAGGAAGAGGATATTCCCCAAGACTAGAAAAGAGGAACAAAATGGATGGGTCTTTCAACTAATAGGACATATATCCTGCTGGGTGGCAGAACTTCAGTGAGTTGGCAAGACCTCACAGGTGATGACCACTTGGGACACCAAAGGAGGCTGGACCTTGGGCCCGGGGGTTCCGAGCCCAGCAGAGATGCCTGTGCCCCAACTGTGACACAGAAGCAGCAGAGCCCCTGGAGCTTAAAGGAACTATGTGAGCTGGATATTGTGAGCTTCAGGGCTACCCAGTATAGACGATCATCCCAAGGGCCTATCTGATACACTAAGATCCTGTAGGGGAGTCCTAGGAGTTACAACAAATAAATTTCCTGTGGCCCAGTGTGATGGTGGCTCAAACTCAGATATTGACTTTAAAAAAAAAAGATGGGATTCTTTTTTTTAACACCTTAGTTTATAGCCAAGATTTTTACCTCTACATTTGCATTTAAAATCTTATCAAAGCATGGGTATTACATTTGCCTCAACAACTGGAATCCTGGCAACATTATTTTCAGTGTGTGAAAAGACCCAACTTCAAAAGTAACGATTTGGGGCTTCCCTGGTGGCGCAGTGGTTGAGAGTCCGCCTGCCAATGCAGGGGACACAGGTTCGTGCCCCAGTCCAGGAGGATCCCACGTGCCGTGGAGCGGCTGGGCTCATGAGCCATGGCCACTGAGCCTGCGTGTCCGGAGCCTGTGCTCCACAACGGGAGAGGCCACAACAGTGAGAGGCCTGCGTACCGAAAAAAAAATAAAAAAGGTAATGATTTGCCCCTGGAAAGGTTTATGGTGTGGTGGAGGTTTTGTCTGCCCTGTGAAGCCTTTCCTGACCAGACATACACTTCTCTGGGCTACTACTACCGTATCTTGTAAATGCATCTCTAACTGCACTTGACCCTCTGTGTGTGATTACTTGTGTATAGGACTATGTGTCCCTTCAAACCAGCACAAATGCAGGCATGTAAGAGACCATCAGTAAATCTATATTATGCTGCAGTCAGAGCTGTGGCTTTCCTATAGCGTTTTCCCTCAAAAGAGTTTCAGAGTAAATTATGGGTCAGTAGCTCAGGCAACACATAATTTCATTTTGAGATTAAAAACAAAACACCCCAAACCCATGCATTTTTCATTTGACCGAATGGAAACAGGAGAGCCCAAATTTATTTAGAAGGTGTGAGGTTTCTAACTTTTCTGTCTTGGTGCTGTTTCAACTTGGGTCGATTCAACAAACTCAAGGGGAGTACCTAGTATGTTCGGAGCACTTTGTTCCATGAGGAAGTCACACACGCGCGTGCACACACACTCCAGCTCCCAGCCTACTGGAGAGTGCAGGCAAAACCAATGTAAATGGTGAAAAAAAATCATGTTGCTAATTCCCTTTCCTTCATACCCGCTGTAGGACCCTCTTCCAGGCCTAACATAAGCCCACCTGACTGAAGCTCTGGTACAAATGCCAATCCAGGCCAGTCGCACGCAGTTAGGGGGCAGTCATACGACCTCTGGATTTTGAAAGCAAGGAGTTAGGTTCTAATTCCTTACTTGGATCTTAGTTTCTTCAATTTTTTCATCTGTAAGTAGATGTAATATCTGCCTTAGAGGCTTGGTGACAATATGCTTAAAAGTGCAGTGTAAAAAAAAGTATTTTTTTGTTTGTTTGTTTTTTTGCGGTACGCGGGCCTCTCACTGTTGTGGCCTCTCCCGTTGCGGAGCACAGGCTCCGGACGTACAGGCTCAGCGGCCATGGCTCATGGGCCCAGCTGCTCCGCGGCATATGGGATCTTCCCGGACCGGGGCACGAACCCGTGTCCCCTGCATCGGCAGGCGGACTCTCAACCACTGCGCCACCCGGGAAGCCCAAAAAAAGTTTTATAAGGAAGTAGAAAGGGTAAATAAAGCCTAGTTAATCAACAAATTTAAACACAAAAGAAGAGAAACTGGACAGAGGTTGACAGTTTACTGACAGTAAACTTATTAAATTTAAATTTATTCCTCATTTAAATTTATTAAATTACAGTGGGACTACTGGTGACATGATATATTCAGGAGATTATTTAAAAGCAGAGCCAATTAAGTTTATCATAGATGCCAGCCAGAAAATGGGCAAGTCATCATCTAAAAGAATAAAATAGTAAATTCAGTGTAGAGGTAGAAGGTGATTGGACAGGGTTGCAGCTAAATCTTTGGGAGAGTGGGTTAGCTGGGGAGGAAAAATAGGAAGTTAATGGAAAATTTCAGGGGAGAAGTACAAAATAAGTGAGCTGAAAGAATCAAATGAGGAAAAATCCCTCCTCCCCCCCGCAAGTCACTGTATTATTTACCTAGGAATCAGTATAAAATGTTTTGAGCTGCAGCCTCCAAGGAGAGTCATGTGACCAAATAGGCCATTTCCATGACCCGCCCTGTCAAAGTCAGCCAGTTCTTAACAGAATGAAAAAATGATTAGGTCTGCTTCAAGAAGTTTGTCTTGTTTGTTATTGGGTCAGAGGTTTGATATTGGATCAAAGCCACTTTTACACATTGATTCTTAAGAATAATTTTCTATTGAAATGAAAATAAAGTCTATCGGCAATCATTCAGTCATAAAACAGTACAGCGTAAGAATCAATCAATCTGTTTATTATTTTCCAGTTCATCAAATTTGCCACCCCCAAGATCTTAGAAACAAAAGCTGGTTCTCCTAAGTATCTTATGGCTAATTTGGGGGCACTGATTTAGCTCTTCCATGAGAACAAGCAGACTTTTAGTAATTAAAACTTAGTTTTTTCCATTTATAAAAGCAATGCATACAAAATACAGGAAAGAAAAAGGAGAAAAGAATCATCCATTGTTCAATCATTCAAAGCAACCTACTGCTAATAATGTGATGTATGTCCTTCCAGTATTTTCCATGCCTATTTTATTTCATAGTTGGGATCATACTCTATTTCATATATGGCTTCATTTACTTATCTTAATAATAAAGAGGGCATTTAAAAATGCTTTTTAAAAATAAGATGCCTAAATCTAAAATGCTATGCATTTGAAAGTTTTCATCTCTCAGTTTCTGCAGTAAGATTTTAACAAAATCTTTAACAGGAAGTAAAATTCAGCATCAAATCTGAATGTAAATTTAGAGAACCTATTTGGAGGGTCACAGCCAGCAAAGTCAGCAGATTCTAAAGCCTCTCCAATTTCTGTGCCTTGCCAAGTGACTGAAGTGGAGAGGCAATTTGACTATTGCCTTCTGACTTTAATTAATGTTTAATATTGAGCAGCAAAAGTGAGCTTCCTCTTGTAAATTCTCATTAAGTTCCTTTTGAATGGGTTAACACCCTGTTTATAAAGATGTGGATATTTTCTCTAATTACTGTAATTTTGGTGACTGCTGTAAAAATCAGTGCTCCGTGTCACGCTGTCAGAGATCATTACAGATGCGAGCGTACTTCTCCCCTCCCTCCCCTGCTAAGGATCCAGTTATCTCTGGAAATTAAATGCCTTAAAAGGTTCAATAAAGGAAAGGAAAATCCAGACATAGCATGTCTCATTTCAAGCCATTCCAGAATAAAACCAAGATGTATTCATCAGGGTGATGAAATGTGGTCTGTTTAAAGATTAAGGATATGGATGCAGAGTTCTGTTACTTATAATAAATTTCATTATTGTAAAATCCAATTCATCCTGCCAAACGGGAATGAATTGAGATGATTTATACTCTCAGAAGCATATTCCCCACTCCTGGTACTTCCTTTTGTGTGGAGAGATATTTATAAGGGTATAACGTCTGGCCCCTCTCTCTCTACCCCTTCAATTGCCTCTCCCCTGGGGTGGAAGTTTCACTGTTGGTGGGTTTGGAAGAAGACCTGGGCATGCGTAGCTCAGCTGCTTCTTCCTTCCCGGTGGGAGCCAGGTACCACAGGAAAGATGCGTCCTAGTCTGTTCCTCCTATGTGGGGAAGGACTGTGGTTTTCTAGCTCTCTGTGACTGAGTAGGTCAGTCCACCTAAGTCTGTGGCTCAGTATTAGGAGATTCAGTTAAGCCACATCCTCTAACCCAACCGTTAGAACTAACAAGGGACTGTCTTGATCTGACACCTTCTCTCTCTCTTAATTGATCAAAACACTTGCAGGGCTAAAACAGGTGCTATTTACGAAACACAAAAGCTGGTGATTCAAAAACAAAAGTGAAGCAAAAACACCACTCTCTTTTAGAGTTGTGCTGTTTTCCTTTCTGTTACTGTAGGCAGCATCGGGAAGAAATGCTATAAGGGTTTATTAAATTGAGAAAAATATGCCCAACTAGAAACGCATGTTCCAGGAGTTCAGAGTATGGCCCCAGAGATCAAGGCAAGTTTTATAGAGGAGTACCTAGCCAGTGCTGCCATATACCTAGAAGGGGTTGCATGAAGGTAAAATGCTGGATGAGCATTAAGGGTGGGTGGGAATTAGGCAGTCTTCCCCTGCTTGAAATAGAATTGAATTAGAGAAAGCTATAGATATGTATATGTGTATTTTGATGTATCCTTCCTTTGTGTTATTCCTTAAAATCTCAAATTTGAAGTCCCAGAATTCTAAGATACAAAGCCAAAAGAATTTTGAGGATAGAGGGGCCAGAAAGATGGGATACCAAAATTTTCTAGAAAGTGTAATAATTCCTAAGTAATTATATCTGCCATCTAGCATTTATGTTATGGTAGATGTGGAAATTTTGCATTTATTTTTATTGTTGTTTAATAATCTTTCTATCCGTGACCAAATGTGGGGCTTGTGTATGTGCTAAAGAAAGACAGCTCTTTATCTCATATACTGTGCATTCCAAATCTAAGTATTTTCCTTTCCCCCAATTCCTTTCATAATTACGTGCTTTTGCCCATGCCAGTAAAAGGGGAGAGAGAAAAACAGACCAGTATTTGTTGTATTAAAGAAGTTTCTAACACAGAAAGAACTGTTTAATTTCAGTCTCATTACAGCTAAATGAGAGCTGTAAGCACTCGTGATGCTAGTTTACCATGATGGCAATTCATCTGTCTTCCCAATTCCTAGGACTTGGAAATGCTGAATCGGCAGCTGCTGGGATATTTTTTTCACTCTCAAAAAAAAAAAAAAAAAAATTTTAAGACCTCCAGCATCTTTCATTTATATTGGAAAAACCAAATATGTACATGCTGTTCATTTAGAACAGATGACATTTCTATGTGGATTTTTCTAAGAAAAATAGTTTCCCTCTCTGCTTTGATTTGTGATCATTATAAAATGCTCAGAATTACCAAGAGCACTTATTCTCTGAGTCAAGGTCTCCTGCTGATAGAACACCAGTGCCCCCTACTGGTAAATTTCCCAAAACCTTCCTTTGGAGAATGAGAACAGAAACCCCTCGCTTACAACAGGCATGCTATTCACTGGCCTTGTCTGAAAAGGAGGAGTACTTCTGGGGTCATCTTAGTCTGCTTTATTAGCCTCTCATTAGTGTAATTTCCTCTAATTAGTCTTTACTAAAGCAGCTAGAAGTTATTTCATGCTTGGCTGACTTTATTAGAAAAACAATTTTAAAGGTATCAGTATACCTGACAAAATGCAAACCAGAACTAACATTCGATTATGGTAATGTAATTCCTGTTACATTATGTTTATATTTAATTGGGGAAGTCCCTCCAAATAGCTTCATATTTGTCTTCCTGTATCTTCAGTATTTATAGAACTCAGGCATAGAAAGACTTTAATACCTAATGTTCCAGATTTTCTGGAATCCCTTCTGATGTCATCTCCATCAAGTAACTGCTTGGTTTCCCCTAGTAACAGAGAACACACCACATATCGAAGGCACCATTGCATCTTTGAACAATTCTGGCAGAAAGTTCATGGAGGGCTTCCCTGGTGGTGCAGTGTTGAGAGTCCACCTGCCAATGCAGGGGACACGGGTTCGTGCCCCGGTCCAGGAAGATCCCACATGCCGTGGAGCGGCTAGGCCCGTGAGCCATGGCCTCTGAGCCTGCGCGTCCGGAGCCTGTGCTCCACAACGGGAGAGGCCACAACAGTGAGAGGCCCACGTACCACACACAAAAAAATAATGATAAATAAATAATTGGGCAATTTCTACCCTTTGATTGCTATATAACAACTATAATTCCTCTTAATTCTTCAATATTTGAACAGAAAGGTCATACTCTTACCCTGGCATTCTTCTTTTCCCCAGAAAGAGTAATGTCAACTGTTAGAGAAAAGGCAAATAGTTCTATAAATGTGAGATCAAAGGGGCAAAGATTTAGGACAGAATGCCAGTAGAGTATAAAATTCCTATTTTCAAATGTTGTACTAATTGTTACTTTCTCTCTCTCACACACACACATCTCACGGTTACCATAATATACTTTAAAAATGGTCACCTTTGAACTTGGTAAAGGAAGCAGGAGAACAATTCGGCTTCTGTGATAGTGTGATTTGAAGGTTTCTAAGAAGATCCAATCTCAAGGCTACCTTCATAAATGCCTGGAAATTGTTAGACGTCCCTGCTCAGTCCACATATACTTAAATTAAGCAAGCAGTGTTACACGAGGGTTTCCAACAAGGTTTGAAACTTAGACTGAGGTTTTTTAAGTAGCAAATATCTCACAAGACCACTGGATCTTTGTAAGATGTTTGTCATCCCACTGAGTTCTGCCCCTTCTCTTCAGGCAGATACATAATCAAGATGCCTGGTGCTCTCAGTATAGCTCACTCCTCCCCTCCTTTTACCTACAGCCTTAATTTTGCTGTCCAGGTAGCCAGTCATCAAGGGTATTGCTATGTTTTACTTAATCATAAAACGAGCGATGCCCTTAAGCCCAGAACCACTGCCACATTGGTATCGCTGGGCTTGTTCTGCCACTGAGTCCTAATGAGTTGCTCTTTGTTGTTATAATTTTCCTAAGAGAATGCAAGATGGTTGTGTATGTTATATTCTCTAGGAAGCAGACACTGAGATGGAAGAGGCATGAGGAAAGTTCATGGGGGCATAAGACCTGTGGAAAGGCGGGCGCAGTACTGGGCAGGTGGAGGCATCACCCTACGGGGCAGACCAGAGGAGGTCTCTGCCAGCCCAGGGGGAAGCGCGAGAGCAAAGGTTGCTCGTTTAAGGAGGCCCCACAGTTGGACAGAAGCAGCTAGGCCTTTGTACCACATCTCGTTCAGCCATTGACTGGGAACACTCCAAGAACACGGCTTTGGCTACAACTGCCTTGCCCAGTCACTGGCTGGGGCCTGTCCTGAAAAGAGCACGCCCACAGCTCAGAATGTGAGGTAGGCCCTGAGGGAGCTCGCTGCTGGAGGCTGCCAGCCAATCGCGTTCCTCGAGGCTGAGCAGGAAGTGCTTCTGGCAGGGAGAGAGCTGAATGACGCATCTCCATTTTTGCCACGGTGGTTTATGGTTTGTTACCAGATCACTCTTAAGTCAATCAACATCTGTAGTTGTTGTTTTAGGTATAGAGTGGCTGTTGTACAGCAATACGTATTTTAACGGTTTAAAACTCCAAATTCAGTGCTTAAAGTTTTTTAATTTGTGAATCAGAAATTTGAAAAGGGTCTTTCTTGCTTAAGTGTCTTATATGGTTGCAGTTAGATGTTGGTGGAGGCTGCAGTTCTCTGAAGGCTCATTTGGGTCGGTGTCCAGCATGCTTCACTCATTGATGGCTGTCGCCGCCGGCTGTCAGCCAGGAGTTCTACTGGCACCACCGGCACCTTCATGTGGCCTGTTTGTGCCTTGGGCATCTTGATTTTGGAGTGGAAACACCCCAAGAAGAAACATTACAAGAGACCAAGGCAGGAACTGCAAGGTTTCTTCTGACCTAACCCACCTCCCCTTCATCACGCTTCTTCCCTGAAACGGGCCAAGAAATGCTCGTGTGAGCGGTGCTCTCCCTACACCCAGAGAAAAGGAACATCTTTAGCTCTGAAGACAAAGGAATGCTAAGAATCTTAACATGTCTTGCTAAGTTTCCCCCAGTTTACTGCAATTTCCTCATACTCCTTAATCTATCAGATTCCTCCACTGCTGTGCACCTCACCAAGCGTAGCAGGTCTGTTTCTTTGGGTCTTCATTTCCTTATGAAGGCTCTCACATTTGTATTTAATATTTGTATTTAATATAAAACTTATATTAAATACATTTGTATCCCTTTCATTCTGTTGGTCAAGCAAACCACCTTCAAGGGTAGGATAATTCGACTCCACTTCTTAGTGAGAAAAGCAGCAAACAATCTGTCATCACATTTAATCTGCCATAGTTGTGTTTTATTAGAAAAGGAGTGGCTTGAGGGGGTGGGAGTGGGCAAAATGAGTGAAGGGGGTCAGTAAGTACAACTTCCAGCTGTAAAATAAATAAGTCCTGGGAGGGACTCCCCTGGTGGCACAGTGGCTAAAAATCCACCTGCCAATGCAGGAGACACTGATTCAGGCCCAGGTCTGAGAGGATCCCACATGCCTCGGAGCAACTAAGCCTGTGCACCACAACCACTGAGCCTGCTCTCTAGAGCCCACGAGCCACAACTACTGAGCCCATATGCCACAACTACTGAAGCCCGGGCTCCTAGAGCCTGTGCTCCGCAATAAGAGAAGCCACCGCAATGAAAAGCCCGTGCACCTCAATGAAGAGTAGCCCCCGCTCACCACAACTAGAAAAAAGCCCATGCGCAGCAACGAAGACCCAGTGCAGCCAAAAATAAATATTAAAAAAAAAAAAAGTCCTGGGGATGTAATGTACAGCATGGTGAACAATACTGAAAGTATTATAATATTTGAAAGTCACTAAAAGAGTAAATCTTAAAAGTCCTTATCACAAGAGAAAAAATTTGTAACTACATATAGTGTCAGCTGTGATCGTTTCAGTGCATACAAATATTGAATCATACTGTACACCTGAAACTAATGTCATTGTCAATTATACCTCAATTTTTTAAAAAAAAGTGCCTTGCTCTCAATCACCTACTATTGCAATAGGTACTGTTAATTTTCTTTTTGTGGTGCCTTACACAAATATTTCCCATTTCTTCAATCATTGCCCCTTTGACATGGTGTTAGATTTCTTATTGTACTTCTTTAATGTGTTTTAGTTTATTGCTGCCTCAATGTAAGTGCAGCATCACATCAAAGCAAAATATTCTAAACATGCACCCAGAGAAAAGCAGCACTATCACTGTCTCTAAGTTCTAGAACTGTTAACAGCCAGGAGAGAACACATTTGTGGAAGTGACACTGTAGTATTCACGCACATTGGGTTAATCTATTTCATAAACATGAATTAAGTGTTCACTGTGTACCAGGAACTATGCTAAGTGCTGGGGCTACAAAGATAGTCACTTCCTTGAGGAGCTCACAGTTTAGTGGTGAAGATTGTCATGCAAAACAAGTAATTACTGCTCTGTGTTTTGCACTATAATGGGAAAATGAGGCTCTATGGGAATACAGAAGAGAAAGTTTCAAACGCTGCCTAGAGAAAACAAGGAATTATGCCTCAAAGAATTTCATCAGGCAAAAAAAAAAAAAAAAGAAAATGGAAGAAGGAACAGTTAAAGCAAAGGGAAAAGCATACGAATAGGCACAAAAGTATAAGAGAAGCAAGACATACGTAGGTAACCTTACTTTTAGTAGAAATGGATGGTTAGTCTATTGGATACTTGCAGGGAAGAACTATGAGATGGGATTGGAAAGGTAGGGAGAGGACGCAGCTCATCAGATCTTGGGTGACATGCTAAGAAGTTGGGATTATTATCCTCCAGAAAAGGAAATAAATAGACTTGAGTTTAAGAAAAAGTGCTCTAGTGGCAGTGGGATATTAATGAAATAGAATCGACCAGACTTGGAGTCTGCCTGAACACAGAGGGGGAAAAAAAGGAGGAAGGAAGAATCAGGCACAATGCTTCATTTTCTGGCTTGTATGGGGGGTGGTGTGATTTTTTAGAGAAGGAAATACTGCAAGAAGAGGTTTTAGGAGGTGGAGGGAGGACAGATATGATTCAGATTGAAAATCTTGAGTGTAAGATGTCTAAGAAACATCTAGAGGAAGGTGTTGAGTATGGATATAGAAATAAGGGTTTAGAGTTCAAGAGAGAGGTCTGGGTTAGAGTTTCTGTGAATAATCAAAGTATAGGTGGTGATTGAAGCCATTAGAGAAGTTGAGGAGAAAGTAAAGTCTAGAACTCAAGAAAGGGGTTATGTAAGAAATAAAGATCTCAGCATATGAGGCAGTTGAAACCCTGGGAGTACGAGATCCCCCAGCAACAAACAATGAGAAGAAAGTACAGAGCCAGTGGTAGAATGAGGTGTGCACTTGAAGAGAGGTGGCAAAAGAGACTTGAAATGGAATTATGGGACCAGGAAAATAACCACAAAAGAAAGGAAACTAAGGGAAGGGAGAAATTCAAGAATAAAAAAAGTGACCGGGCGTGTCAAATGCTGCAGAGGCATCAATCAAATAAGCTTAGGAGTGAAGAGTGTTTTGAGTTTTTCAATTAGGATGTCATTGATGACTTAAGTGAGGCCAATTTGAGAAGACCGACCAGAGCAAGTGAAGTTAACCCCTGAGTAGCTTTGCCCTGTAGAAAAGTAAAAAGAGTGTCTGGTAGCTAAAGGCAGTAAGAAAATCAAGGGAGAGTTTTATTTTTTGTTCTGTGTTATGTTTTGTTTTTAATGTTTAAGATGTGCTCAGAAGCAGTGAGGATGGAGAGGTTCAAGAAGAAAACTAATGGGAGCAGTGTTTTCAAGAAAGACAAATTAGTTAACAGCCGAGGGGAAAGGTTTTTTAAAGCTTTTTTCCTCAGTCTTGTTTCTTTATTGCTGTTAAGTTACATTTATGCCCCTCTCATATCCACCACCCAATATTTCAGCAATAGATTATTTTAGACCCAAGTGTTAGGCCTTCTGTTTTCTATCTCTATGAAATTTCTTTGAGTTAACTTCAGTTTCTCATTCCAGGCTGCTGAGGACTTTCTGGATTCTGATTTTTTCTTTTGGTATAGATGCTATCCCTTCAAAGTTCACATTCATCATTCACAGATTTGGTAAGGCTGACTTCTAACTCATTGACATAAGACTGAGAAATGCACACAACCTAGATTCTTCCGTTAGTATTACTACTGATTCATTAATAAACTCATGTTGAGTTCATCCAATGTTCAATATACATGTCATCCAGTTCACATTCCTATCTTGTCCATCAGGTTTCTCAAGGTCAACTTTTGCCAGATTCTTGGATGTAGCCAAGATAGACCACAAATAACTCATATCCCTCCTATGCCAATTGAGTAGTTCTGTTAAAGAATGAAATAAGATCAGCCTAAGATGACCTGACTCACGCTTAGTGAACCCATCCTGGCTCAGAGAGATCAGTGCTTCCTCCTCTGAGAGCGAAGAAAGTTGCCCTGTAACATTCTACAGTCATGCCCTGGATAACCATAAAATTCAGTCATCATCATTAGCAATGCTTTTAAGTCTGTATACTTCATTTTTTGAAATTTGGAAATAATGTTTGCCCATATCTAACCTTCCTGCTTCTCTTTTACTCTCAGCAATTTCTTAAAACTCTCATTTGCAAGTTTCTCAGTGTCCTGAATGTGATTTCTGTTGTAAAGCATATTTAAACTCATTTAAAGCAACTTTGTTATTTCTTCGATCACTCCCTACATTTGGGACCAATGCCATTCTCACCTTTTAAATCTAAAGATGTTTTCTCTAGACAGGGAAGACAGACAAATAAATATTAACACATCTTTCTCATCCATCCATCAATATCATCTATCAATATCACATCATCGTTCTGTCTTGTTACATCAAGTTCAATTGTAGCGTTTTTGTTAACCACTGTTTACACTCTGGATTTTAGACACCTGAACACACTATAAAAGAGAACCCCCTGTCTTATGTTGGTCTCAGTTGGCTGTCTCTTTCCTTTCATCTTATATACATCCAGTTGCCAAGTCTGGCCTCATCATAGAGCTCCCCATACAGCCCAGAGAGTTTCTTTCAGTTGTTTCTCCTTTTCTTTCTCATTAGAACTTCATTTGTGAGAATTTTAATGATCTAGACCTATTTCTCTTTTAGGTTCTCACGTCTTAGACCCGTGTCTGCTTCATCTTGAGATCTTTTAATTTTTTTTTTCATGAGTTCACGAGTCTGACCAAACTCAACCTTTCCTTTCTTAGATACACTGAACTCCTAAGTTACATGGGCAGAGTTTTCCTACTACGTCCACTTCAGGCAATTTATTTTTGATTTAATTATTTTTCATGGATTAGAGCATATTGATCTGATAGGTTACCTATAAATAATCCACTGCCTTATTTTATAAGAATATCAAAATTAACTGCAAATTTGATAAATATTGCATGTGAATTGTGGGGCAAATGGAAAATAAAAGTTATGTGGCATAATAGGTACACAAAATTATATTTCTCAACTACCAATGTGGCTTGAATTAATTATCAGAAAGAGGTTATAACTGATGAAGTAATTGCTTTAGCTTATTTTTGATATATGATTGACTAGGACAAACATCTGTACATATCAAATCCCTCTAATTTGGAGACAATCTGTTTTCTATGTTGACATACAATAGAATACACCTTTGATGTAGTTAAAATCCATACTAAAGAAAATGCTAAAACCAAGAAGTTGTCTTCATCAAAAGATGTCTTTAAAAAGTAAAAAGATAAATTAATGTGTGAGAATATTTGTTACCTGTGTATCTGATAAGATTAGTGTCCAGAGTTTATTAAAAATTACTTCAAGTCAGTTAAGACAGCGCAAAAAAGACATAAGTAGGCTGTGTGTGTGTGTGTGTGTGTGTGTATACACACACTCACACATACATACATACATGTATTTATTTTAAGGGACACATACAAACGTGCAAGGAAATGAAGAATATAAAATTCGGGAAAATGGTGGCCTCTTTGGGAGATGCCTTAGGTTGGGGTTGCTATAGGATCCAGTAGGTTGAGATTAGAGCACATGCAGTTAACTCTTGAGCAATGCAGGGGTTGGAGGTGCCAACTCTCCAAATGGTTGAAAATTCTAAATGATAATAGTATAAATTATAGTAGGCACTCCGCATCAGTGCTTCCTCTCTATCTGCAGTTCCAATTCTGAGAATTCAACCAACCAATGGATTGTGTAATGACAAAAATTTGGATTTAAGTGGACCCATGTATTTAGTTCAAACCCAGGTTGTTCAAGGGTCAGCTGTATACATGAAGTGTCTATGGCATGAGGTGATATGTTCAGGTACTTATTATGTATCTAACTTAAACTATAATTCAATAAATATATATATATAGTGAATTTACAATGTTGTGTTAGTTGCAGGTGTACAGCAAAGTGATTCAATTATACATTTTTTTTTCCGATTCTTTTCCATTATAGGTTATTACAAGATTGAATATAGTTCCCTGTGCTATACAGTAGGTCCTTGTTGTTTATCTGTTTTATATATAGTAGTGTGTATTTTATATATAGTTGTGTGTCTATGTTAATCCCAAACTCTTAATTTCACACATATCAAATACTGAACGATAAAAAACAATAAGAACCCACTGGACTTGGGAGAGCACTATATTCTGATCCAGGGTCTTTGGCTAAATTATTTTGGTACCTCAAACAAGGGACTTAGCTTGTCTGAGCCTCAGTTCCCTCATCAGTAAAGAGACTGGCTAATCTGCAAAGTGTCTTCCAATTCCCACAGTCTCTAATCCCGTGATCCAGAGAAATAACACGTACGTAAACCAAGGAACGTCCCCAGTTAGTTTTCAATTTACACAAGTTGGCACAGACTCGAAATATGAGGAAAGGGACAAAGAATATTAATCTGCTAACTTATTATAAATAAATGAAAAATTCAAACAAGGAAAGACTAAATAAACAAGACTGCATTCGATTATTTGAAACTATACTGTCTTACCTCTGGATCAAACAGCTACTTGTGCACAAGCCTCCTAATCACCCTTCCTATATCCCTTTCAAAATTTTGAAAGGAAAAGTTTGTATAAAAAATCATCTAGAGGAAATCTGAAAATAAAATCTAGAGGAAATCTGAAATCTGAAAATTTAGATTTTCAGGAAATCTAAATTTTAGGAAAACTGAAATCTAGGGGAAAATGACATTCAAGGACAAAAATCTCAATACATATCCACAGATGTGGTACAGATTGACTCAGAAGAAGGGAAAAGAAACTGCGGCCAACTTATAAAAACCTCTTGACCATCCAGAGAAACCAGCAGCGTCATGTAAAGCAAAATAAAAATAATAATAATTGGAAAAATCCCACTGACATTCCTTAATTAGGACAGGAGCAGGCTTTCAGACCTGCAGTATCAAACTATTTGGTTCTCTTTTCACCAATGCAAATCAACATAGTAGCAAATGATAATAGCACATTTATAGTGCTTACTATATGCCAGCATATATAATTAGTTCACTTAATCTTCACATCAGCCCCTGTTGGCAAATACTATTGTCTCCATTTTACGGGTGAAGAAACAGGTATAGAAAGTTTAAGCGACTGTCCCCAGGGTCAGTGAGTGGCTGAGGCAGGATTTAAATCTGACCTCTTGGCTTCTAGAGTCTGGTCCACTTATCACTGAACTATACTACTCCTCAACAGCAAAAAAAAAAAAGGAAAAAAAAAGTAGCTGTGCCTGATGTCTATTGCATGATGCATTAAAAACTACTTCAAAATTCCGTGGTATATAACAGTGGGTATTATTTAGCTTACGAGTTCATGGGATGGCTGCTTAGACCTTACGGGGCGGTTCTGGTCTTGGCTGGGCTCACTCATAGGTCTGAGAGCTGACCAGCTATTGTCAGGGGCTCACACATCCTGGGGTTAGTTGGCTGTCATCTGGGGTGACTTGGCCCTCTTCCATGTAGTTTAGGCATCCCTCCAGCAACCTAACCCAGGCATGTTCTCCTGGCAGAGGCAGAGGTGCAAGAGCGAATGGGGACATACAGGTGCTTTTCACACCTCTGCTTGTAGTCACATCCGCACACATCCCCTTGGCCAAAGTAAGTCACTGCTCTTCAGTAAGAGGAACAACAAGAAAGGATGTGGACACAGGGAGAGGAGAAGAATTGGGGCCATTCACTTACCACAGTATCTGCTGAGAGGTACCAAAAAAGAAGCTTTTGCTGCAATGACAAGGCCTCTCCACTTGTGTCAGGGTTCTTCCCTGAGGCCATGGGCAGCGGCTTCCAAAAGGAGGGAGGTCCCAACAACATGTCATCTGGAGCCAAGCCCTTCAGACAGCTGGCTTCAGAAATCTGACGTCCAGAGAAGATTCTCCAACAAGAGAGAGAAAACTCAAAGAAGCAACACAAAGTCAACTCCAACTCCCTCTCATTCCTCCCCTCTCAGGCTTTTAGATGACCTAACTGGGTACTTATATCAACCTGTCCTTCACTGTAACATCTGAGAGGAGGATTTTTACAGCTGTCACAGGGAGAGGAAGGGAATCTAAAGAGATATTTATGCGGGAAAGTGTTTTCAGTTTCTACTAGGGTTTAGATTTACTACGTGGCAATTTCCAGGGCACTGCTTGTTGCTAATAGTTGCCTTGAGGCACCTGAGAGAACATGGACTGTAGGTACGGTCATCTGTGGACTGGCACCCATCTGGCTGGCATCTGGGTCTTACGACTGTCCTCTGGTTTTCATTCATTTATTGAACAAGGACGCATGGAGCACCTACACTAGGCTCTGGGAACACAATAGCTGTCCTGTGTTCACAATCCCTGGGGACCTCTTAGCCTGCTGCACTGATTTTTCACGGTCTTCCAGGTGGAAGGATGTTTCTTCCAGACCCAGAGTGCTCATTGGACTACCTTTAGGGATTAAAGTAGCATGATTATTACTGTTCTGTCTCCCACACCTCTCTGTCTTTATGAGTGAATATAACCTCCTCTTCAATACATCCAGCGAAAAATATTTTTCCTGATCCCTCGAGAACAGAGATCCTATCCTACTTCATAGAAAGCAGAGAGCCTGTGCCTAGGAAGGGGTGGGGCTAAGCCTGAGTTAGCTCATACAGTGGTACTGACAGTTTTCAGAAGCTACTTTTGGACACAGTAAGAGGTGGATGAGGTGAGGTGAGGTGTAAGGTGTCAGTTGGTAGGGCTCAAACCAGCACCCTGACTGCACACTCTAGTTATAACCGTTCTGACCTCAAAGATGATGTGAAAATGTGAAGATGCCACTGAGATGTTCTTTCATATACTAGATTCCCTACCTTCTCCTGGCTGTTTTGTGAGGTCAGAAGCAGAGGCAGCAGTCAAGAATGAAACGATAGCTTATGATGGACAATTATTAACTACTTAAGAATATAACTGACTTCCTGAACGTTTTCAGCTCAACATGCCTGGCTCAAATCAAATGCTCTAAATGTGGACTTCCCTGGTGGCACAGTGGTTAAGAATCCACCTGCCAATGCAGAGGACAGGGGTTCGAGCCCTGCTCCGGAAGATCCCACATGCCACGGAGCAACTAAGCCCATGTGCCACAACTACTGAGCCGGCACTCTAAAGTCCGCGAGCCACAACTACTGAGCCCACATGCCACAACTACTGAAGCCCGTGCGCCTAGAGCCCGTGTTCCACAGCAAGAGAAGCCACGGCAATGAGAAGCCCGCGCACCTCAACCAAGAGCAGCCCCTGCTCGCCTCAACTAGAGAAAGCCTGCACGCAGCAATGAAGACCCAATGCAACCAATAAATAAATAAGTAAAAAGAAGTGTTCCCTCCTCTTAAAAAATGCTCTAAATGTGTCTTCTAAAGTAATTTCACATCTCAGTGGATAAATTTCCATTGAAAAGGCATGCTCAGTCATAAGTACCCTAGTATAATGGCAGAGTTTTTAGAGGGCTAAATGATACAGGTTATGCATTGTGCCATGTTCAGAAAGTTTTAAAATGGAACAATCATTTTCAAGGAACAAAAATCAACCCAAGAGGATAAAAGTGAGAAAAGGGGGCTTAGATTGCTGTGCAGAACCTCCAGTCAGGCAAAGAATGACAGTTTTTCATAAGGATCTGGAGATTAAAGGCTCTGAAAGCCTTTCTCCTATCGTGTATTAACATAATTGTTTCTCTAATTCAAATCTCTAAGCAGCTTAATGCCTGTTCTTATCTTAGTTCAATTTAGAGAGAACATAAGAATAAAAACGATGTATCCGTTCAGTGTCTGCTTCTCTAAGTGAAATTGTTTAGGGACTTCCCTGGTGGCACAGTGGTTAAGAATCCGCCTGCCAATGCAAGGGACACAGGTCGAGCCCTGGTCCGGGAAAATCTCACATGCCGTGGAGCAACTAAGCCCGTGCACCACAACTACTGAGCCTGTGCTCTAGAGCCTGCGAGCCACAACTACTGAAGCCCATGAGCCTAGAGCCTGTGCTCCGCAACAAGAGAAGCCACTGCAATGAGACGCCAGCGCACTGCAACGAAGAGTAGCCCCCGCTTGCTGCAACTAGAGAAAGCCTGTGCACAGCAATGAAGATCCAATACAGCCAAAATAAATAAATTAATTAAAAAAAATATTTAAGTAACCCCAAAGCTCTGGGCTTATGTGATTGACAACATAGCTGGACATTCTTTCCAAAGACACGGTGAAGAAACCCTCTCCCAGGCTAAGAATCAAATTGAGAAGTGGTCCTAGGATTGTTAGAGGGGTATAATAAGCTCTTCCTAATGAAATATGTTTGGGGACAACTTAACCTAATATTAGAGGGAAGAAAAAAATCTTTGTCCCATTCAATGCTCTGAATTTAATTGAATCACATGATTTCATCAGTCAGCATTCTCAGCTGACAGAATTGGGGTTCTTACCTAGGGCAAGAGGTAACCATCTTTACTGAAGTTACTGGCTTCCTCCAAAATTGAAAGAAACCATTGATGAGCAAATGTCTGGCAATACCCCATGCTGGATTGCCTGTCGTGTGCCTCTCCTCTGGAGAGGAAGCTCTGGAACCAGAGTTTTCTTGTCTCAGGAATGTGGAGTACTTTGAAGGAGCACAGGAACCCTTCAAGCATGTACTGAAAAACCTCATGGCAACCTAACCTGTTTGAGGACCCATGTCATGCATCTGAAAAGGTGGTACCCCTTATGTCATCAGGGGTGGCCTACTTCTAATCAACTGGTAATGACTGTCTGAAGTGCTGTGTGGAAAGTGATTTGAAGACCCAACTCCCTGACGACTGGTGCTGTCAGTCATAATTATGGCACATTTGGCATGATTTTGTCATTTCTAGTTCTGTTGACTTCAAACTACTATTTTTCCTTGCATTTTCTCATTTCTTTAAAAACACAGGGGAAAGGAAACCTGGTTGGGGGTGGGAGCGTGGGTTTAGGTCCTCGGCAGTTTCAACAATGAAGATGGTCCTATATTTGTGTCATTCTCTGACAGTTTGTTAGATGCTTATTATAAAATGGCACAAGCATTTCTGAACCACAGTCTCCAGCATGGGAATACTTGGAGAAGTGGACCACTGGCGCTTTCTGTTCTGGAGACAGGGAGGGAAATGCACCTCCTGGAATCCCAAAGAGCAAGAAAAGGTTTTGAAACGGCCAGGTCTCTTCTTATCACCTGCTAGACAACAGGCGCAGCTGCATTTGAGGACTGACGTTTCCTGGAGATGGCTGCTTTCCTTTCTCTCCATCCTTTTCCATGCCTGGTACCATAGTGGATATTCAACATGTTATTTGTTGAGATAAGGGTGGAATCCATGCTGCCTAGAGTTGCCTAAGGATGTGCAAAACTGCCACAACTTAGGAAACATTTTTTAAATGGTCACATTCCTGGATTAGCACGCACAGGCTTTTTTTTTTTTTTTTTTTTAACTCACAACACAATGCAGAGGAGCTTTCTCTGTCTCTTCCTGCCTTCTCAGTACATCCCCACTAATCTGCCTCAGAGAACATCGGGGCTAATTCTGTCCTGCCCTTCGTCCCTGTCTGTCTTAACCACAATTAGAAAACAAGGACTCCACATCACCTCTCACCCTGTGGTCTCTCATGCCCACACAGCTCCATGCATCTCTAATTGATCCCATCACCCACCTTCCTCAGCCCCTACATTGCTGCCCTACAAACTCCAAAACTCACAGGTCTGTCATCAGTAAAGCCCCTTATCTTCTTAACCTTGTCTGAACAATTCCTTCTTCTTCTTACCGTGAACTTGGCTTTCTTAATTATATTGCTTCCCTGCAGCCCTCCCAACTGGCCATGTTTTATTTCCTATACCCCTTGTGTTACTGGACTTAGAGACAGGGTGGGTATTTTCCTTGCTCTTCATTGCCTCTTGTAGACTCTCCTTAAAAGTCACTCAGCTTGGGCTTCCCTGGTGGCGCAGTGGTTTAGAGTCCGCCTGCCGATGCAGGGGATGCGGGTTCGTGCCCCCGTCTGGGAAGATCCCACATGCCGTGGAGCGGCTGGGCCCGTGGGCCATGGCCGCTGAGCCTGCGCGTCCGGAGCCCGTGCTCCACAATGGGAGAGGCCGCAACAGTGAGAGGCCCGCGTACCACACACACACACACAAAAAAGTCACTCAGCTTGTAGTTATCAGAGAAATGCAGATCAGAACTACAATGAGGTACCACCTTGCACCAGTCAGAATGGCCATCATAAAAAAGTCTACAAATAACAAATGCTGGAGAGGGTGTGGAGAAAAGGGAACCCTCCTACACTGTTGGTGGGAATGTAAATTGGTGCAGCCACTATGGAGAACAGTATGGAGGTTCCTCAAAAAACTAAAACTACATTTTGATCCAGCAATCCCACTACTGGGCATATACCCAGACAAAACTATAATTCAAAAAGATACATGCCCCTCTATGTTCACAGCAGCTCTATTTACGATAGCCAAGGCATGGAAACAACCTAAATGTCCATCGACACATGAAGGGATAAAGTAGATGTGGTACATATATAAAATGGAATATTATTCAACCATAAAAAAGAATAAAATAATGCCATTTGCAGCTACATGGATGGACCTAGAGATTATCATACTAAGCAAAGTGAGTCAGAAAGAGAAAGACAAATACCACATGATATCACTTATATGTGGAATCTAAAATATGACACAAATGAACCTATCTATGAAACAGAAATAGAATCAGGGATATAGAGAATAGACTGGTGGTTGCCAAGGGGGAGGAAGGTGGGGGTGGGGAAAGACTGGGAGTTTAGGATTAGCAGATGCAAACTGGCATATGTAGAATGGATAAACAACAAGATCCTACTGTATAGCACAGGGAACTATATTCAATATCCTGTGATAAACCATAATGGAAAAGAATATGAAAAATAATGTGTATATATATATATATGTATGTATATATATGTATACATAACTAAATCACTTTGCTGTATACCAGAAACTAACACAATATTGTAAATCAACTATACTTCAATTAAAAAAAAAGTCACTTAGCTTGAAGACTCATACCGTCAGTCAGTACCACTCACTCTGCCTCCTTGGTGCCCTTATATGAAGTCTTGGACCACCCCATCTCCCATCTTTGGAGATTCTTGTTCTTGGCTCACTGTTACTTTCCCACCAACCCTAATCTTGTCACCAGCTTCTTCATTCACCTTTGCTCATTCGTCACATCGCCTGGACTCCCCTTTCCTCTGTGTATGCTCGCTAACTAGGCGATCACATACTCTGATGACTCCCAAAATATGTCTCCAACTTATATACACCACTGCCTCCTTGACATTTCTGTTGAATGTCTAATAGGCATCTCTAAATTTATATGTTCGAAATTGAACTTATTTTCCCCAGTCCCCAAATCTCCTCTCTTCTATCGCCTCCCCCATGTGGACAGAGACTTTATTTTGTGCACTGCTGTTTCCCTAATGCCTATCATGTAGTAGTTTATCAATAAAAGTTTAATGAATGCATTACTTTATATCTTCACAATGGTAGTTGAAAACTAAATGTACAACAGACAGTATTTTACTCCTACTCCATTGTGAGGGAGAAAGCTAAATAGGATTTCGTGAGCTTGCTCTGGAAATGTGATAACACTGCACTATTACTGGTATTCGAGTACCTGGTAACTGACCTGTAAACTAACCTTTGTACAATACCAACTCTGATTTCTCTGCTAAGGGTCTCTGCTCCAATCTAATACAGATTCCTATCAAGGTCACCCTCTTCGATGACAGGTTTGATGGTGCCACTTTTCTGCTCAAAATCCTTCAGTTATTTCCTTTTGAGTATATAATAAAAGGTTGATTTCCTCTGCCTGCCACGCAGAGCTCTCCTCTTCCGAGTTTGCACCTACCTCTCCTCTTTTATTCTGGTTCCTGAATACACCTGTGTCAATCAGAACGTATTATCTCATATAACTGTAAAGATCTCTATGTACTAACATAGAAAGATGGTCAAAATATGTCAGGAGAAATACAAGCTGTGGAACAGCATGTACAGTATGATTCTACTTTATGTACTTTAAAGTCTAGAAAAATAAAGACATACCACATATTAATTCCAATGATAAAGATTTTCAGTTTATACCAATATGTATTAGTGTTTTATTTTTGAAAAGGTTCACAAACTCATAGAGAAAGAGATCAGAGTTGTGGCTACCAGAGGTGGGAGCAGGGGGAATAGAATAGAACAGAATAGAATAGAAAGAATAGAAAGCCCAGAAATAAACCCACACACCTATGGTCAATTAGTCTATGACAAAGGAGGCAAGAATATACAATGGAGAAAAGACAGGCTTTTCAGTAAGCGGTGCTGGAAAAACTGGACTGCTCTCAATACATGTAAAAGAATGAAAATAGAACATTCTCTAATACCATACACAAAAATAAACTCAAAATGTGTTGAAGATCTAAATGTAAGACTGGACACTATAAAACTCCTACAGGAAAACATAGGCAGAGCACTTTTAGACATAAATGGAAGCAGTATCTTTTTTGGTCCAACTCCTAGAGTAATGAAAATAAAAACAAGAACAAACAAATGGGACCTAATTAAACTTAAAATCTTCTGCACAGCAAAGGAAACCATAAACAAAATGAAAGACAACCCACAGAATGGGAGAAAATATTTGCAAATGAAGCGAACAACAAGGGATTAATCTCCAAAACATACAAACAGCTCATGCAGCTCTATGTCAAAAAAACAAACAACCCAATCAAAAAATGGGCAGAAGATCTAAATAGACATTTCTCCAAAGAAGACATACAGCTGGCCAAGAGGCACATGAAAAGATGCTCAACATTGCTGATTATTAGAGAAATGCAAATCAAAACTACAATGAGATATCACCTTACACCGGTCAGAATGACCATCATCAAAAAATCTACAAACAATAAATGCTGGAGAGGGTGTGGAGAAAAGGGAACCCTCCTAACACTGTTGGTGGGAATGTAAATTGGTACAGCCACTATGGAGAACAGTATGGAGGTTCCTGAGAAAACTAAAAATAGAACTACCATATGATCCAGTAATCCCACTCCTGGGCATATATCTGGAGAAGACCATAATCTGAAAAGATACATGCACCCCAATGTTCATTGCAACACTATTTACAATAGCCAAGACAATAGAAGCAACCTAAATGGCCATCGACAGATAAATGAATAAAGAAGATGTGGTACATATGTACAATGGAATATTACTCAGCCATAAAAAAAATGAGATAATGCCATTGCAGCAACATGGATGGACCTAGAGATTATCATACCAAGTGAAATAAGTTGGACAGAGAAAGACAAATATCATATGATATTACTCATATGTGGAATCTGATTTTTAAAAATGATACAAATGAACTTATTTACAAAACAGAAACAGAATTACAGGTATCGAAAACAAACTTATGGTTACCAAAGGGGAAATGTGTTGGGGAGGGATAAATCAGGAGCTTGGAATGCACATACACACACTACTATGTATAAGATAGATAACCAACAAGGACCTGCTGTATAGCACAGGGAACTCTACTCAGTGTTCTGTGATAACTTATATGAGAAAAGAATTTGAAAAAGAATGAATATATGTACAACTGAATCACTGTGCTGTACACCTGAAGCTAACACAACACTGTAAGTCAACTATACTCCGATAAAATTAAAAATAAATTTTTTTTAAACACCGATAATTTGGTCACTTGCTCATATCCTTGAAAAGCTAAGAACTCCTTCATCTTTAAGTTCCTACCAACTAGCTGAAGGATTTGGCACATAGTTGGTGTTCATAGTAGTTTGCTGACTTCTAATGATTCTGCTGAGAAACCTTAGATTATCACCCAAATCAACTTAGTTTGTTAACAAAAAGCTAGTAGGTGGGACTTCCCTGATGGCACAGTGGATAAGGCTCTGCGCTCCCAATGCAGGGGGCCCAGGTTCGATCCAGGTCAGGGAACTAGATCCCGCATGCATGCTGCAACTAAGAGTTCACATGCCGCAACTAAGGAGCTGGCGAGCTGCAACTAAGACCTGGTGCACCAGATAATTTTTTTTTTTTTTAAAGGTAGTAGGACTGCAGCCATTTAGACCATAGGGATCATTTGCAAAACTGCTTCCGTCCACCTCTCTTACTAAGTAAGTAAATAAAATGTGCATCAACGTCACCCAGGACTTGCTTTTCAAAGACTTCTCTTGACTCCTCATCTCATCACTCTCATTTTCCCACACATGTAACATCTACTGAGCTCTGACCTTCCCGGTCTCTGAGTCTGAAGCATCCCTGAGGAAGGGCAGGGTCAGTGAAGGCCAAGGCTGGTGAGCCTCTCAGGTCAGAGTTCTAGGCTTTCCGCTCTACCAGCCCCTGAAGTTAAGGAATAGCAAAGCCTTGTTGTAGGACTTTACATTTGTCCCCAAGCAATGTTCTCAAACATCAAAATCATTTTGAATTTTTTTCTGCTTTCTCTAATATTAGCTATACCTGCCAGTTTTGTGTCACTATACATTTAACATTCCTTATATGTATTCATCTGTGTCTATGAATTAAAAATATACATATCCCTAACGGCAGAATATCAAAGAGAAAATTTTGTGGCCCAATTTAGCTTGACATAGATCCAATAATAATCCTTTCCTCAGTGTAGCTGTAAATCTACCTAAAAATATTATCATACACTCTACATTTCTTCATATCATTCACTAATAACCAACAGGATGCTGGAGGATGGAAACACACACACGCAAAGACAAGGTTATGGTATTTGCATTTGTTCTTTAAGGAGTGGCCAAATAGGGAGGTGTAGTCAGCCCAGGCTGAGAGGTAGACCTGTGTATTTTCTGCTACCTGAGGAGCAATGCCTGATGGGGTTTCCTGGGTTGGTCTCTATTCAAATGGCAGGTTTCTCTCCATTGTCAAAAACATGAATGGAACAGAGCCCAGTGTGTTAAAATGGACAGAAAATTGCTTGATTTATCTGAAATACTTATCACTGAAGATTTTGGAGTAGAAAGACACAATCATAGCTGTGCCTTAGAATCATAACTCTTTAGTAGCAGGGTAACTAATGGCATAAAGGGGTTGAGATCTCAAAGGCAGCAGGAGCAGGTAGGACAAGATTTCAGTAGTGTAGATGGGAGAATATGGAGGCCTGCATAAGAACATGGCAGTTGGCATAGGAAAAATGAGATACACAGGATGGGCACTACAGTAAGAAAGACATGGGAGCTGACCAGGTATGGGGTGGGAAGAACAAGAAAGCTGGAGGAAGTGTCTAAGATGATATTGAGATTTCTAGCCTGGGTGACTGAGGAGATGTTGGTTGGATTTACCAGGATAGTGAACTCTAGAGAAGTTGCACATTGAGGGGAGGAGACATGCTGAATTTCATTTCAGACTTGTGGTATTTGGAGTGTCTGTGGAGCACAAGGTTGGTGGTCAGGAGAGTAAACAGGACCGAGAATGATAATATGAGGGTCGATGGAATCAATATAAGAGTGGAAGCCATAGAAAGATGAGATCTCCCAAGAAGAATACATGGAAAGAAAATGAAAAGAGGGGAGAGGATAGGTCCTAGGAAAGCACTACCATTTACAGACCAGGTAGAAGAAAAGGAAAAATGAAAGGAGCCAGTATGGTCAGAGGCAGGCGAAAGTAGTGCTCTTAAATACCAAGAAAGGAAAGCGATGGCGGTGGTGATCAGTCAACCCCCACTCTTACCCCAGAGCCATGTCAAGAAGCATTGAAAAGGACAAGTGAACAGAAATCAAAGAGTAAGAGAAAGGACTGAGCACTTACTAAGTAGGCATTAGGCTAAGCATTTTACAGGCATCATCTCTTAATGCTTAATTGACACCAGAGGTTCAAATCCTGGCTCCACCGTTCACTAGTTCTGTGAGCTTGGATAAACGTACTCTGCTTTAAATGAGGGTGACTCATCACCTCACAGGGTGGCATGAGGATCGTGTAACAGAATGCATTTCAAGGTATGTAGTTGGTTATGTGGTCAATGAGAGTCATTATTATCATTCCCTTGGGTTTGCTTTTATGATATCTGTCTCCCCCACAGAAATCCCCATGAGCCCAAAAATCATGTGTTTTGTAAGTGTTATTTGTTATTCAGTTTTGTCAATGACTGAAAATCCCCAATGTCTGCAAGTAGTAGGCACTCAATAAATACTAGCTGAATAACTGAACAATCTCATTTCATCTGCATATCCTTGCCTATGGGTACACCTTTGGTTCTCCTTAAAGAAGGAATGAATTCTCATATACATGCACTGGCCCATTGTAGGTTTTTCAGTTTTCACAGGAGGATGTCATTCTTAACCACACTTTAATTGCCTATTAGTTAAAAGATCCCGGACTGAGGGGGAAATGGAGAGTTACTAATCAATAGGCATGAGGTTTTAGTTAAGCAAAAGGAAGAAGCTTTAGAAATCTGCTGTACATTGGACCTATAGTCAACAATAACATATGGTACTAAAATATTTGTTAAGAGGATAGATCTCATTTTAAGTGTTCGCACCACAATAAAATAATTTTTTAAAATCTTTCATAAAATACAAAAATATAAGACAATCAGTGATCAAATACATTGATAAAAGAGGACCGATTACTTAATATTTTATTTTTATTCCTTCATACCTTGAGATAATATCATTTGCAAATAGCAAGACTAAGAATACTTTGACTCTTGAAAATTCATATTTGTGGAAATAAGATGCTTGTCAAGAAGCATCATTTTATAGATGGAAAAACTAGTTGATTATTCAGTCCTGGCTAATGCGATGACTTCATATTCTCTTATGTATTTTAGTGCATGTGGTATTGTTTGCTTATTCCGAAAAATATATATATTCTACTTAAGTCTTAATAAAATAACAGCTAACAGTTATTGAGTGCCTGCTAAGTGGTTTTGATATACGTAATCATGTAGTTCTCATACCACTCTCATGAGAACTCATTTCACAGGTGAGGAAACTAAGGCATAGACAGGTTAAGTTCAAAGACATACAGTAGTAATTAGTGGATTTGCGATTTGAACCTACGTGCCTTAGGCACTGAAGTATAAGAAATTGCTCATGATCAGACAAGTATCTAATAAAATCACATTTTATTGAAGGATTTTTAAATACAACCCATAGTAAGAAATATATTTCACTTTGTATTATACATTCTCCCTCTGCCTATATGTTACATACTCAACAAAAGTTTCACATAAAAACACTTGTCCTTAGGATTGGGAGTTTGGGATTAGCAGATGCAAACTAGTATATACAGGATGAATAAACAACAAGGTCCTACTGTATAGCACAGGGAAATATATTCAATATCCTGTGATAAACCAAAATGGAAAAGAATATGAAAAAGAATATGTATATATGTATAACTGAGTCACTTTATTGTACAGCAGACATTAACAACATTGCAAATCAACTGTACTTCAATAAAATTGAAAAGAAAACACTTGTCCTTACTATGTATAAAACCCTAATATATTCAATTCTATTCCATTCTTTTTCACTAAAAAATTCTAGTTGAACCCTACCTTGTATACATTTGTTTCACAATCAACTAATGGTTTGAGACCTGCAGTTTGGAAAACCACAATAAGGGACATATATAAGACACAGTAACACTAAATGAAGCTAATAATAACTAGGGATGACATTTATTAAGCATCTACTGTGTGCCAAAATAGTGTCATTGATATTTATGTATAATATCCTCAATTTTCATTACAACCCTGAAAAGTAACTCAATCTTTTTTCACACAAGAAACCAGGATGAGGAAAGGTTAAAAGATTTGTCCTACAGAGAGTAGCCTGAGCAAAGGTTCCTTCCGCTAGTCTACTCTAATAATAACATTGTAGTATTATTAAACAATGAAATCCATGCTTAAAAAAAGATGCAGGTCTGTATTTCACTAGCAGGAAACTTATTAAAAGGCAGTATCTAATTCACTGCTACCCAGTAGTTTTTAAAAACCTAACCTGAGAGAAACTATAATTAGGAAGGAGTGAAGAATATATAGTCTACCCATTCTTTTAGAACATGCTTACTATTATGAGTCAGATACTGTTCTAAATACTACACAATCCTCATTTAATCCTCATGATGACCTGAAGAGGTAAGTGCTGTAGCATTATTAGCCCCACTTTACTAATGAAGAAACAGAGGCACGGGAATTTAAGTCACACACCTAGTAAAAGCAGAGCAGGTTTCCAGCCTAGCAGTCTTAACCTCTCATTGTGCTGTATCTCTCAAGTTCAACCTAGACCGAATCATAATGCTGACCTCCTCCCTTCTATCTCACACTATTGTTTTTGTGCATTTAGCTTTGATGTGATGTCATTGGCCTATGCTGAGTTGATATGAGGTCCCATATAAAGAACAGCACCAACATAGTATTGTCATTGTTTATCATGTCCCTTATGAGAACTCACGATGAATTCCTATCCAGTCACTATATCAGAAAGATTCTACTCTTCAACGGCTGGTTGGTTTTTATCATATAGCTACTGTGAAATGTGAAAATGACCAGCATTTCTTTATTGTGTTGACTGTTAGACAACTTATACTCAAGGATGTAACTCCTGTCTCCATATTTATTTCTTCTTCTGTTCCAACTGCTCTTGGATGATTGCTTACTTTATTTGGTGGAAGTTGGTATAACGTCTTTTTGGAACAAAATGAGAATACATAAACATGCCTCAGTGCATATTTATGAATTATTATTAACCTTCATACAGATGAAATTGATACTAGGAGACATTTGAATAAAGTACTCAAGTCTGTAGCACATAGTTTAGCCCTTAATATTATGCTGACATATTTGTAAGCTGCTTTTCCCAGGCTGCCCAAGTTTGTGTGGAGAAATACGTCATAATTATAGTAATCATCCTAGCTTCACCCAAGTTGTGTGACCTTAATGCAATGCATGTAATCTCTCTGCGCCTGTTTCCTCTTCTATAAAATGGAAATAATATATGTACCACATAGAAGGTGGCTGGGCAGAAGAAGAGTTAATTTATGTCAAGCGCTTACAACAGTTCCTAGGACACATGCATAATATAGGTCATCACCTTTACCGTCACCATCACGTCCCCCTCCATCTCCTACTCCTTCCTCTTCTCCTTGGATCTTGCCCATGTTGTTTGTGGAGAACTTTCAGCCCCTCTCAAAGTGTTATCCTTACTTCTGGGGGGGGGGGTCCCAGTGAGGTCTCAGGTGTTTCGACTGTCAGTTTTCTCAGGTGTTTCCCCTCTAACTTACTACCTTGTTTCCCACTTCCATCAGTGCCACTTGAGGGTTGCCCAGCCCAGCCCTTTCGTGCAGCTACTGACCCTTGTGCCTAACATGCTTCCTCGATACTGAACAACATGCAAATCTTTAACGTGTACTATCCCCTGGAGTCCTAAGACTTTGCTTCTGCATCACAACCATGCCAAATCTTATCACCTAAGCTCTCTGACGCAGCATTCCTTCTGCTGAGTTTCCTTTATCCCATCTCGCTATGGAATTGAACATATGTCCTTGAGGCTTAGTCAAAACCAATATCCTGAACACACGCCACGCTGCCCTCTCCATCCCCTTGCCCTCACTCCTTCTCCACGCAGGAGCCCCTTCCCTTGTTCTCCTTCTGCCAATACCCATCCCTCACCAAACCCATGCAGCCATGTATGAAACCCAGCTTGGGATCAGCTGACACCCTCCTACAGATCACTGTCTGTTTCCTGTATTGGCGAGCACTCCCCACTTAGCTTGATCTCAAATTGCTTGAGGTTAGAGAGCACGTCTGAGAATTCCTCGCCTTCACAGCACTTAGTTTGGAACTGAACACAGAGGCGGTTTTCAGAAACAGTTGTTGGTTGACTGATTAATTGGCATTCGTCTTGATAGCTCCTGGCCAGACCAGAATAAGAAAGCTCTTTGGGGAGGGAAACATTGTCTCAGGTAGAGTGACCTAGCACCCCAGTTTGTTCAAGACTACCTCCATTTTAGCACTGAAAAGTCCCATGCCCCAGGAAACCCCTTGGTCCTGGGCAAACTGAGATGGTTTGTCACCTAGCTCCAGGAGTCCCCGGTTCAAACTACGCCCTTTACACTCCAGACCAGATACCAGTCCTCTCATTTCCACGTCATGTGTCTGCCCCTACATCCCTGGACACACATACATACTCACATGAGTCATAGCACCATTTATCTATCCCCTGCTCTCCCAGCTTGTATCCTGCCATATAAATTAGTGGTCCACAATTGCTTCAGACTACCGACCAAAGAAAAACGTACTTGTCATCTCAGCCTCTTCTCTCGGCTTTGTGACCTCCCCACTTATCCCTCTGTGACATTCATTTTTCTCCAATCAGCAGAGAACCTGGGTAGAAACACAGTACTCTCAACTCTGAGAGGCTGGATTTCAGGTATTGCTGGCTTCTGCCTTCTGAATCTTTGTGGAATGATCAGGATTTAATGCATTTTCATATATCGGGTTGTCATTCTTAGAAAGCAACAGCTGAGGAAAATCCCTGGTACATGAGCTCCTTCTACCTCATTATCTCCCCACATCCATAATTGCTTTTTTCACACTAATACCATCAAACCCTTCCACCAGCACTTGGGTCCAGCACAGCCTCACCATCTGCTCATGCGACACCAACATTATGGCCTCCCTCCATGCCTCCCTAAACGGGGCTGAAGAAGGCAGCGGAGACGGCAAGTGTGCCAGCTGGCACGAGTGACACAAACCTAGACAGTGATGAATCATGGCCCAGGACAGGGCAGAGGAAGGGAGGACACCGACGGCTAATTGTGTATCATCAGTGCTGCAAGGCAGAGCTCTCTGCTTGTGGAAGCAGAGTCAACGTGCTGTTTCTGTTCCTGCAGTAAATGCATAAGCTTCTTCTTAATATATGGTCGCAAGAGAATGTTCAATAGAAAAGAAACCTAGAAATCAAGATCCAAATTGTTCTATATTTGCTTCTGTGCATCTCGAACTGGTATTTTATTGAGGACTCTCCAGGGAGCTTGAGGATGGCTTTAAAAGGACAGGAAGGGGTTTCTGGCTGCTCAGGGGAGGAACCAAGGCCAAGGTGACTCATGCTGATGGGTCAGTTCTGTCCCATAGGCTGTGGAAGTTCCCATATACCTCTACCACCCTGCGTCTCCAAGGTTCTCTGTTCTTTATGCCCTGCACTTGATTCATTCATTCGTTCAGTTCTCTCTGAATGCTGTTTCCATAGTTAAATTGGCCAAGCAGCTCTTCAAGATTTTTTCTATGTATAGCAAATTTAGATATATTGACCTTGGCTTTTTTATTGTTACTGTTGATTTTGATGTATTTGATGTTAAGATAATTCTATTTTAAAAGTTTCTATTCATTTTTCTGAGTCGTCTTACATATATATACACATATATACATATATAATATATATACGTATAGATTGTATATATAGAGATCATACATATACATATATATACACACACACACATTATTTTGCTTTCATTTACTTCATTTTCACCTTTTTCTCTTTTAAATGGAAGTGGTAGCACAAATGTCCCTTGTAAAATATAACATTCTTCCTCAACAGAGGAAGCTAGATGCCATTTTTGTTTTTGTTTTATCCAAAAAGCCCCCATCAATCCTGCCTGTTCTCCAAGCTTATTTCTCCTAAGGGCTGATGAAGCTGAGAGAGAGAAATATGTTTCCTGCCATATGGATGAGATACAGAGAAATCAGATCAAGCCTGTGCAGGAGACAGAAACAGCCCCGGAGGCGGAGCCCCCAGACTGTTGGAATCCTAGTGTTAGCTCCAAAACATCCGGGTCAGCTGGCTAGGTTCCCTCCTGTCGGGGCGACTCAATTGACTAGTGCAGCACAAAAGAAATAGAAACGTCATGGCCTTGACTTTATAAACTAGCTACTAGCAAGAGCACCAATCAGTGGGGCAGCTTGGGAGCACCTATCTCTCTTTCCTATAGGAAACATCCTTATCCGAGTCTCTTCTCTGTTGCTAAAGAGATAAGAAATAAACAAAATGCTTGAAACAGTAGAGATGGCGGGCATGAGCATTGGCAATTTACACGTGCCAATAAACAACTTCAGGCACAGAGAAACACACGCGAATGTCTAGAGATTACTGGATGGTCAGAAGTTGTGCCAGGAGGTCCACTGGGGGAGAAGGGGTAGAAAATGTCAGATAATGGAACAAAATCCTCGTAGAGCCAGAAACAAGTCATGTGTGAGAGAGAGTGATTGCAAAGTATGATTTGGAGCCTACCTGGAGATAAAGGTGGTGATGGATACAGCCAAAAGGTAAAGACCTTTATAACAGGATGGTTAGGCGTTTGTACTTTAGACACGTTAACGCTGGAGATACTCGAGGCTTCTGAACCAAAGAGGAAAGGCTTCTAACCAAAGAGTTAGAGAAAATGCAAGGTTGAGGGAAGATTTTTTTTTTTTGGTTGGGGGGTGCCACACTGGGTCTTCGTCGCTGTGCACGGGCTTTCTCTGGTTGTGGCGAGTGGGGGCTACTCTTCTTTGCAGTGCGCGGGCTTCTCATTGTGGTGGCTTCTCCCTGTTGCGGAGCACGGGCTCTAGGTGCGCTGGCTTCAGTAGTTGCAGCATGCGGGCTTGGTAGTTGTGGCTTGCGGGCTTAGTTGCTCCGCAGCACGTGGGATCTTCCTGGACCAAGGATTGAACCCATGTCCCCTGCATTGGCAGGTGGATTCTTAACCACTGTGCCACTAGGAAGTCCTGAGGGAAGATTCTTAATCCAAATGACCCTTAAAGAAAATGATGCCTTCTGCTAGAGTGAGGAGGAATCGCAGAGCTAACGTACCAGAAGCAGGTGTGAGAGAGTGGGCAAAGTTCAAGGCTCTGCTTCAGTGTGGTGGCTAAGGAAATGGATATGAACGTGGATAAAGACGCCAAATGGTGCTTCTCTGCATTGAAGTTGAGCTACTTTGCCTCTCCCCATAACTCTCCACACTTTTGTGTATGATGCGATTTTGATGCTGTGACCCAGGTGTTTTGCCCCCCTAGGGATCAGAAAATGTGGGATTCTAGTCCTGGGTCTAACACTAACTAGCTATGTGACCTTAGGTTAGTCATTCCAGGGCTGGAATAAGAACTTGAGACTAAAACCTAAAGGATTATGGTTTCCCCCTCCCTGCCCCTTATGTACTTTTTTAAGCCATAAAGGATGTACAAAGATGCCCTACCAAGTTCTGATTCTTCTCCCAAAATGATTACTTTGATACTTTTAAACAAATCAACATTTTAAAATATTTTTCCCCATTTTAGTTTCCCTGCTTTGCTGATTGTCAGTCTAAGGACATGTTTGGTTTCCCTGTTGGATAATCCAGCTGTCGTCGGTTCTCCTTGCTGGGCCTCTGTTTTCTCATCTATGAAATAAAGATTTTAGGTGGGAGGATCTCCAAGATCTTTTCCAGCTTAACTTTCTGTAATTTTGTAACCTCAAAGACCTCTTTTCTGTCTACCTTTATCACCGTCTCATCTTGCCATTTGGTGTTTCCTAATGGGAATGAGAAAAATAATGGCATTTCCATACTCCCCCAACTCCTCATACCTATTAAAGGCTACATCTAAACCTCGGTGAGTATCTGGGACATTTCTGAATCAAATGAAAGGATAATTGTGTCCCTTTTTGTGTCCAAACCTTATGAAGGATATATGTCTATAATAAGACGTGATCATCAGTAAAGTCCTTTACTTACTGGTAGAAAGCATTTTGGAATAAAGGCAAAATCTTTTTGGAAAAGGATAAAAGTTATGACTGATATAGGATACCTGTACAGTGTTTTCATCCACACCGGTAGTTTAGGTTCTGAAGATTTCCCTTAACCTTTCTAGGCTTCAGCTTTCCTGTTTGTTCATTCATGCATCATTTACCTGCCTCTAATACTTTATAATAAAGTAAGTCTATCTCTAACATTTTATGAAATTGCCCACGAACAGATCTCACCCTACATCTTGCCAATTCATATGCCACTATCCTTTGACTTTTCACCTCTGTCCTGAATGGCAGTATTGCCTTGGTTCCCACGCATCCCCTGAGAGGGGCGCGGCAGAACCTGGGTCTCTCTACAAGCCTTGCTGTGGTCTGCTTCTCAGGTGGGAGCTGTTCGTTATTTTCTGGAAGGTTTATGTAACAGATGTTACAAGGCAGACAAGTAAGCACATACTCCCTGAGCCCGAAGCCCATGGAGCCAGGCACGCACACACTTGCCAATACCAATACAAGGAGAGCTGCTGGGTGATGGAGGGAGTGTGCTCTGAGGGGAGGGCACTGCTCGGAAGCCCTGCTAATGTCTCTGTGTGGCCATGCTGTATTTTCAGCTTGTCATCATGGCTGGGACAGTGCTGCTTGCCTACTACTTCGAATGCACTGACACTTTTCAGGTGCATATCCAAGGATTCTTCTGTCAGGACGGAGACTTAATGAAGCCTTACCCGGGGACAGAGGAAGAAAGCTTCATCACCCCTCTGGTGCTCTATTGTGTGCTGGCTGCCACCCCAACTGCTATTGTAAGTACAGAAAAGGATTTCCTTCTTTACTGTTGGATCCTAAACAACATTTTCTGTCTGCCTTTTCTCCTCTTTCCTCTCTTCCTGGGCGTTCACCAGCAGCCTTATCAGGCATGCCCTGTTTCAGCCCAAACAGAGTGAGTAGAGCTGTGCATAAAATCTCATTAAAATAGGTCTTGTCTTTTATAGGTGGCTTTTGCTTTTTGGTTCCTGAATTTAAATATATATTTTTAAAAGAATGTCTGAATGTCATACGTATATATTTTTTAAATGAACAGGCCTGAGTGGCTGCCATGTTAAGAACAGCTACTGTACTCTTGAAAAAATATGCTGTGCGTTGTGTGTATTCAGAAGAGGTCTTGACTGTAAATGCTGGCCTTGATACAAAGCCTCAGTCAGAGTGGAATAGAATCCCCCAGGCCTGTATCTCTTGCTCTTCTGACTGAACTTCCAGAGATGAAAGAAACCCCTTGACCTGAAGTTTGCTGTGAATTGTTCTGGGCGGCTCTGGCTCTGCTCACGTTACATCACATTCAATTAAGTTGCAAATTTACTGTCATTGATTGCATTCTTCTCTCTCAAGAGGCAAAAAAAAAAAAAAAAAAAGTGGCCAGACAGGCCTCTTGGGAGACTATTTCAAAAGCATAAAGCTCATAGATCCATATTGTCTGGTAAAATGATTTAGCATTTAGACATCTTAATTTGATTTAAAAAAAAATGACTTTGTGTTTTTAAATAAACATTTCTGTGTCTGAACATGCTACAACGCCAGATTATTTGGGATGTAATTTCAGTTATTATTTCCTCCCTTTCTCTTCCAAAGCTGCCTCCCCCCCAACTCTCCCTCCTCCCCTACCTGCCTTCTCCCACTCCCCTCTCCTTGGAGCAGTAATAAAAATACCGACTGGCATGCTGAGGAATGTACTGATTGCTCAGACATTCAGTTCGAGTATTGTTTTCTATGCAAATGTTTTACTTGCTTTAAGATGAGAAATAGAATAGAATTTTGAGGAGGAAATAATATGGACATAATGAGTCGTAGTACTTTAAGTTCATTTTGATCATTGATCCTAGACTTGACAAGCTCCCCCTTAAATAATAAGGCTATGCCATAGGAATTAAGGTCAGCAGTGATAAAACACGATCTATCACAGCTGTTAAAAACACATGCTTTGCAGTCCGACCTTCCAGGGTTCACATCCTGTCTATATGACTTCAGGCAAGTCACTCTACTGTTCCCTCCCCCCAAAATGGGGATAACGTGACTGCCTATTTCACAGAGTTGTCAAGACTTAAATAAGATGCTTCATACAAATGACTTGGCACAGCGTCTGTCATGGACTAAATGGTTAGAAGTCGGGGAAACAAAGAACCTGGCTGGAAACCCATCTTTACCATCTTCAGGATCACAGACCAACTTCCTCTCCCTGCAGAGGAGATTCCACTGAAACCCTGGTATCACCTCCTCTTTAGAGCGATGGGGGATGTGCCCTCTCCCAGAGGAAGGCTGATGTGTTCCTCTTACCTTTCCCTTTTCCTTTCTCACCAGCCCAAGGACTAAGAAAAAGCATAAAAGACACGCTTCTAAGTACCTTAAAAGGTGACACACTTCACTCCTCAGGTAAAACCTGGAGGCCACATTGGGTTCTACCTGTAATGGTTTAATGGCAGCTCTACCTAGTCCTAGAATTAGTCTGGAATCAGGTCCTGGTTTCTTCCTGTCCCATAAACATATCATTTTCTCATGTACTCAGACATAAATCCCTGAGTGATCCATTGACCAACATATTTTCCTGTCTTCTTCCCAGTCCCAGGAAACATCATTGCCTAGGTTCTCTTGCAATTACTTTTTGTAATTATAGAGAGTTTTTTCCCTTTAAAAAACAAAAACAAAAAAACAAAGACACATAAGGAAAGCAAGGGAAACAGATCAATAAAAATTATGAAAAATCAGTGAATCAGAAAACAATAGGATTAATAAGTAAAATGTACAACCCCCTGGTTAGTCTAATATACGAAAGGCAAAAGTTAAAAAAAAAAGTCAAGAAAAAGAAAGAATATATAAGCAAAAATATATAAACCTTTAAAGTCTACACTGTAGTTTTATTTAAATTGTATATTCAATTCTATGCCAATACATGCTTACTTCTCAATAAAATTGATAATATTCTACGGAAAGATAACTTACTAACGATGCCTTTAAAAATGTAGAAAAGCTGAATAAATGAATACAAATTTTTAAACATGTCTAAAATTTATCTCACGAAATAGTACTGGGGACACATAACTATAGTATAAATTCCTTCAAACTTTCAAGGGATAGAAAACCCATAGCTGGGCTTCCCTGGTGGCGCAGTGGTTGAGAGTCCGCCTGCCAACGCAGGGGACACAGGTTCTAACCCTGGTCCGGGAAGATCCCACATGCCGCAGAGCAACTAAGCCCGTGTGCCACAACTGCTGAGCCTGCACTCTAGAGCCCGCGTGCCACAACTACTGAGCCCGTGTGCCACATCTACTGAAGCCCACACGCCTAGAGCCCATGCTCCACAGCAAGAGAAACTACCGCAATGAGAAGCCCGCACACCACAACGAAGAGTAGCCCCCGCTCGCCGCAGCTAGAGAAAGCCCGCGCGCAGCAACGAAGACCCAACGCAAATATAAAAACCCAGCCAAAAATTAATAATTTAAAAAAAGAATGAAACCCATAACTATGTAAACTGTTCCAGAGCCTTAAAATAAGTGGAAAGCTTTTCAATGAACATTATGAGGTGAGAAAAATATGGATTTCAAACACTTAGAAAGTCTACACCCACAAAAGCATCCTCAATTAGGAATGTTGTTGCAGGCAGATAGCAAAGGATTGATAGATTTCTCTACCTGAAAATAAGCATTTCTACCAAAAGAAAAAGTAAATAAAGACTGCAAAAAAATTTTGCAGCATGAGACTCCAATGTAAATATTCCTAATACTTAAAAAGATGAGCTTCCCAAAATAAAAATGAGAAAAGACAAAAATAGACAATTAACAACAATAAATTGTATACATATAAACATTTCTAAACTCATCAATTATCAAAGAAAAATTATTTTAAATACAGTATTTTTCCAATATAAGTTTGGCAAATGTTTTAAAATTTAACCCGTGTTGTTAAAGGTGCAGGTACTTTCATACAATTCAAATGTAAACTGACATTTTCTTTCTGAAGAGCAGCTGGTCGAGATGTACTGAGAGTTTTATAAACTTCAGACCCAGTCATTAATTCCATGCCCTGAATTTATGTTAAGGAGATAACCAGAGTTTTATATAAATACAAAGACTTGTATATAGGGATGTTCATGTCAGTGATAGTTTTAAGAGTGGAAGGAAAACTTGGCTAAATACACAGCACTAGAGGATTGTCTAAACACATTTTGGGCAGTCATGTTTCTGAAAAACCTCTAATAGCAAAGAAACATGCTTGTGATTTAGTGAAATGATTTTTATGAAGGCTAAAAAATTGTATATAGTATTGCAGATAAAAGTTTTTCTCTTCTATAAGAGAATTTGAACTTCCCTTAGTTTTCTAGCTCTGTTTCCTTAGAAAAAGATATGTATCAGCTATGTTACTAGGCAAAATTAACCCGATTGGTGAATTGCATCTGGACTCAGAGAACTATAATTACCTGAAAAGGTGCCATGCTGTGACTTCCAAGCACAGTGACTCTGGACACTTGGCATGTCCAGTGTGGGCACTTGGAAGCTATGTCTATGGAGTTGCTATACCATATATTGACTCCTATGGGACATGATGAGTCTTTTAAGCTGGTGGCTCCTGCGTCCTCTGATATGTCTGCAGTCTCCTTGCAGCTGAAATGTACTGGACCACTGCAAGGGCATGTGCTAAAGAGGAGCATGTGGTGCTGCCCTGTTGGCAAGCTATTGTTCCTCCCAAGTGGACCAGTGCCAAATGAAGCATGTGGTTGTCTGTGGGGCTGAATATTTAATAGACCCTAACAAGACAGCATGTGTGTTACAAGTATAATCGCAAATTTATAATTACACATAAAAGACTAGTAAGAAATAAACTAAAAATGTATAGCTGTTATCTCTGAGTGCTAATGGTACAGTCTTTTTTCTTTTGTGATATATATATATGTTTAAATTCTACATCAATGCAGTATTTTCGAATTGAAAGATATATTTTTAAAACATGCCAGTTCTTCTGACATAATTATGAAATGACCGATCTTAATAAGACTTGAAACTAGCGATTCTAATAAACAAAAACACACATGGCCAAAAAACAAAACAGAACTTTATGATGAATTTTCTCTTCTCTTTGGGTAAAAATGATAGATCTTTCATTCTAAGATTTTCAGCAAAAACTCTTCTTCCACCTACAAATTTTGATCACCTATCTTCCACCAGTTCCTTTTCCCCAAAGGACACAAACTGACATGGGGTCAAATGCTCTGATGGGAAGCCATGGGGATATGGCCAATGGATAGTGAACTGAGTATTAAGGACCTACAGTTCTACTCTAGTTTTCAAGTATGGAACCCTGATTCAGCCACTCCATTCCTTTGCTTCTCTGGGTGAAAAATGTGACCAATAATGATGGCAGCCCTCCAAGATATGTGCTGAGGAATATTCCATAAATGATGATGGCAAGAATAACATCTTTTAATTTACTTATATTCTGCAGTCTTTGCCTACTTTATCGTCACAGCATCCCAGTGAAATAGAAAAGAGACATCCCAAAGAACACAGAGAAAGTTTGTGGTCCAATTCCCTTTTTTTTTTTTTTTTTTTTGAGGTACGTGGGCCTCTCACTGTTGTGACTTCTCCCGTTGCGGAGCACAGGTTCTGGATGCGCAGGCCCAGCGGCCATGGCTTATGGGCCCAGCCCCTCCACAGTACGCGGAATCCTCCCGGACCGGGGCACGAACCCATGTCCCCTGCATCGGCAGGCGGACTCCCAACCACTGCGCCACCAGGGAAGCCCCCAATTCCCTTCATTTTTGACTCTGAGTTCATTCAGGGGGCCAGTTGTTAGCTACATTACTTGTAACTTGAGACTTAGCTACATTAAATGATTTGCTGAAGGTCGCAGTTAGTTCTGTATGTAATCGGACAGTTACCCACCCATTTGGTTCTACTTTTATGTTCCTCCCGAATGAGGGGCATTGCTAGGAACCAGCGCTCATTACAGCTGATGGGTTAATGGCAGAGAGCTGAGTGACCTTGAAACCCTGCTGTGGTGCTTGATCTTCCCCCCAAGACCTGAAAATAAGTGAGCAACGGCGGGACAGAGAGCAGAACTCCCCGGATGCTCAGGGACATCTCCTGGGAGCAAGGAGCCATGTTTACTTCTGCCCCTTCCTGGAGAGATATGGGGTATCCTAGAGCAGTCTTTTTTGGGCCACTTGAACACGGATCCCAAGTGCCTAGCTCAGCACACCCCCTGCCCCTGAGTGTGCATCCTTCATTATCCTCACACTGCAGTCATCCTGTCTCAGGCCTGATCTGTCAGGAAAGGGAGGGATCCCAGTTGTGGCTTTGCCCCCAGTAATTGTGTGACCTCTGCTAAGGCATGTTCCCTCTTTGGGTTTGATTTCTCATCCGCAAAAGGTGGGGTTGGGCTAGATGATCTCCAAGATCTTTCTGGTTCTAATATTCCTTGAGAGATGAAAAAAGAACCTTATAATTGGAAGACGCCAAATGTCAGATTCCCAACTCCCTAGGCTCTCGACTTTCTTTCGGGAGTTCAATCTGTGCCTGGCCAGGCGTTTCACAGAATGTGTGTGTGTGTGTGTGTGTGTGTGTGTGTGTGTGTGTGTGCGTGTTTTTACTCCTTCTTAAACCCATTTCCTATTTTCCCTGTAGTAGAAAGAAGGCAAGACTCCTCGGGGGTGACTTATGTGACACAAACTAATGGCAATTCTCAAAAAAGGTAGTTCGACCTGGACTCGTCCTTGGTGCTCTGTGTATTCTCTAGCACAGGTGTCCTCAAACCCCAGGCCGCGGACCGGTATCGGTCGTCAGCCTGTTAGGAACCGGGCCGCACAGCAGGAGGTAAGCGGAGGGCGAGCCAGCAAACCTTCCTCTGCCGCTCCCCATTGCTCACATTACCGCCTGAACTTTTCCCCCCTCATCCGTGGAAAAACTGTCTTCCACAAAACTGGTCCCTGGTGCCAAAAATGTTGGGGACCACTGCTCTAGCATATTAACCACAGAAAAACCTACCACCCTAAACTGCCGTGTGTCTCCAAGGATGGGTGCTGCTTGCAGGGACACACAAGAAAGGCATGAGGGAGAAGACTGCCGTGGGTTTGACCTGTCATTTCCTATTTCTCCTTTCGTGCTTCGCTGTCAGAAAGGATCAGCATCATGTTGAGGCAAGGCCACACAGGAGAAAGCTGTACAGGGACTTAGGAAAGGTTAGAGCTTGGGGGATTTATTGTGTCCAGAACGATTTAGCCAAAAGTGTTGGCCACACGTCCAAGAAACCGCAGGGTGCATTCTGACCAGCGTGGAAACCCTGGCTAACAACTGCCTCCGGCCCCCTGAATAAACTCACAGACTCCGAGTCAAAGGCAGAGAGCCTGTTTGGAGAAGAGGATTTAACCCGGTGGAGAATCTGATTGACCCTTATTTTATCTCAGCCCCAGCACCCCAGGCATGAGAAAATAGCTAGTAAACCTTTTTTTGGCCTCACAACAAAGTGATGGGAGTATTTAGAACTGAAACAGCAGAACGTTTGACACCCAGCCTGAGAGAATTGACACAGCTCACAGTTTGTGTGCAAGTGTGCACGCGCACACACACAAGACTCATCTAGAATTTGCTGGGAAAGGAAGAGACAAGCATAATTTGATAGAAAGGCACAATCTGCAGGAAACTGCGACTCTTCACCTGGGGGTTTCTGGGCCATAAGCTCTTGCAGTGAATACAAAAGCTCAGTGCACAGCGTGGATCAGAGAGTGGGCCCCGGGTAAATGCACATCTGCTGCCTGGCTGGCGAGGGACGCAGCTGCCAGAGCAAAGGAGACAGTGTGGGCGCCTGTACTGAACAACCTCATCTGTTGAAACCCCTTTTTAACACTTCATCATTCACATCTTTTTCCCTTTTGTACGTTATCTCATGACTTTTTTTTTTTTTTTTTTACCGTGAACACATTTTCTTTGTTGCAAATGTACTTAGTCATTACAATTGACATGTTTTTCTGGGAAAGGGTTATAGATAGTCTCCTTCATTGTTGTGGATTTTTCCTGTTTACTATCCATGTGGCAGATGAGTGCTCCAAATTCCCTTACAGATTATTTTTTACCTTAACATCGTCCCACGGAGAGACTTGCTTACCACCTTTGAGATGCCCCCTTTTAAGGACTGGTGAATAGATGATTGTGTTAGGAGCTTTGAGAATTTGTTTCTTGAAAAGACTACTGTTTGCCTAAAATTGTGTGATGGTCCGTTTATTTGGTGATCAAAATGCATTTCAGTTTTTACTAAGAGCAGTATTTTAGCTAACTCATTTTAAATTCCCATTTCTCTTGCATCCACCATCCAGAAAGGAAAAAAAAAAAAAAAAAAAAAAGGCTCAAGAGAATACCCTGCTTTGGAAATGTAGCATCCCACCTTGGTGTTGCATTATATAGCAAGTGTCAACTTAAGAGCATTTTGAATAGGTAGATGCCACCCCTGGATTAAGACCAGTAATGACGCTCCAATCCACAAAACATTTATTATGTGAGCTGCTGAATGATTTCCAAAATGCCATCATCCACATGGCCTTGATTCTATTGAAGCGTTCAGCTTTGAAAGGCACACAAGTGTCTAGAGCTGAATTCCTTTATTTACACTTAGATGTGATAAAGCAGAAGTCAAGGGTTCTTGAACCAAGCACAGCTCAGCAGGTCAGAGGACCGGAACCTCTCTGCACATCTGGGTTGTCACCGGCACTTATCAGGAAAGATGAAAGCAGAGCATTTAGACGCCAGCAGCCGGGACTGGCAGCATAGTCAGGACATTTAAAATCCCCTGGGTCACTTTTAAACAAAATCTATGGCAAAAACCATGCCTGCCTTTCTTGGAAATGCTCACGAGTAAAGAATCTTCCCAAGGAGGATATTGGAAGCATCTAAAAATCCCTGGGACTGAAATCTCTGAAGCTACTTAGACATTAATATTGAGAAGTATGCAAAGAACCCTCTCCTCTTCCTCAGAGCATGACACACAGAAATCCAGGGAGGAGCTACTAGCCTCTGCTGTCCTTAGGCACACAGGTAACAGAGGTATCAGGCAATGTGACGACTCTGGAGCAGGCTGTGTCCACTTTGCTTTTAGGGAAGATTACTTGGTGAGGGCAAAGCCCCACGAGATTTTAAAAGTGAATGAAGGCTGAAGGAAGAAGCATTGCAAGAAACTACACTGACCCTGGAGAGCTTAACCAACAGGAGAGAAATTAAAGCCCAATTACATGATTTCAGTTCCCTTAATCAGCCCTCTCGTCAGTTCCTATCATAAAGGCAAAGATGTTGGAGCTGGAAAAACAACTTAAAGTTCTCCTAGTCCAACAGATAAGAAACTGACAGATGAGAAACTAGGCCCAGAGAGGTCAAGCAAGTGGTCCAAGATCGAACATCTGGTTAGGGGCAGAGCAGAGCTATGTTTTCTTAATCCAGGACAATTTTTCAAGCAATTTCAATACACATTCTTGCCTAGACCGACCAGTAAGTGACAGCAACAAACATTCTTTGAGCACCTATAGATGTTTTGACATACATTTCCTAATACTCTCAATAATTTTCTGATATAGTTATTACCCTCATGTTCAAAGTCATGAACAAAAGAAAAGCAGCTCAGAAAGGTTCAGTTACCTGCCCAAAGTCACATCAAGAAGGGAGGGAGCTGAGATTTCAACTCAACAGCCCACATTCAAGAAACAGCAATGACTCTGATATTGCCAAGTACCAGAGCTACAACTAGCATATGTGTGAACCTAAAACATACATTCCAGGAATTCTAGACACCCTTTATGATGACAGCCACATAGAACATGCAGTGAGTCTCCCTTACAATATGAAATTATAATACATCTTCCAGTGACCTTTTTCTGCAGATTTCATATTTTGAAATCTGAACACTATCCCCTAAATATTTTACATTTATATCACTTATTTATGACTTATCAGATCTCCTTTAAAGATTGTAAAGAAGTGAAGTCTGCAAGATAACACACCAAACTGATGTATTATATTCCAGGGTTATTTGCTTATTTGCCATTTGGGTTTCCATATTTGAAAGACAAATTTATCAAGTTATCCTCACTAAAAGTATATTTACTGTTATCTAAGTGTCTTAGGTCATGTCACTTGTGATTGTAGCCAGCATAGCTGGGGGATGAGAGATGCACCAATGGAATTCACTTGCTGTTTGTTCATGGCCAGGTCTAGAGTTTGGCCTTGATCATTTCTCACCAGAGGGTATGCTCATTTGCTATGAGTGATAGGATGCTTGTTAGCCAACAATTTGAAAGGCCATAATAGGCAGGACAGCCAGGGCCGAACACATGGAGAGTCCCACATGTCCCAGCTGCTCTCTGAAAAGAGTGGTGGATAGAGGCAGAGTGTGTGTGGCAAAGATACAGATGGAGGAACCCAACCATTGCCAGAACCAGAGTCATAAATCTGCCAGTGGGTAGACGGCTTCCAACATTGGCTGGGGCCAGGCAGCAAAGAAAAGAGACCCCTACCTTTATCAAGCAGAATCTTCCCTCTCTCTCTCCCTCTCTCTCCAACCAGAATAAGGCCGTGTATGAGACTATGGAACCCAGTGAATGGAGAAATAGCACCCTGTGTGTGATCAGAGAAATGCAGTGGAATGAATATCCATGAAGCCCATTCACTGAGATCTAAGAGCTGGATTATTTTATCAGCAACCTTTATGTCCATCACAGTCTGAACTGGATGGACCAGGAATACTGTCCTACCTTGAAGTTATAAAATGACCCCCTTCCTTTCTTTCTTCCTTCCTTATGTAAACATTATTATTTATTATACTCAAAGTATTATGTCGGTAATTAGATATATAGGTTAGCATATATCCTTGCTCTGATTTTTTTCTTTTGTATTTCATACCTCAATTGTGATTTGAATATTGTTGACCAATAGTATCAATTCTTGTTTTTGGTTTGTTTGTTGATTTTTGTTTTTTTTTATTTGGCTGCGGGGATCTCTTAGTTGCAGCGTGCGGGATCTAGCTCCCTGACCAGGGATCAAACCCGGGCCCCCTGCATTGGGACCATGGAGTCTTAACCACTGGACCACCAGGGAAGTCCCAATAGTATCAATTCTTATACTGCTTATCACCTTTGACATGAGAGTCTTAGGACATTTTACTTATGGATTTATTTGAGCCCCATACCCTTTTCACATGACAAGTTTTGTTTGGTATGCCTTGGAGTGATTTTGTTTAGATCTGTGTGTATGTGTGCACATGTGTATTTTCTTTTTTTTACATCTTTATTGGAGTAGAATTGCTTTACAATGGTGTGTTAGTTTCTGCTTTATAACAAAGTGAATCAGTTATACATATACATATGTTCCCATACCTCTTCCCTCTTGCGTCTCCCTCCCCCCTACCCTCCCTATCCCACCCCTCCAGGCGGTCACAAAGCACCTAGCTGATCTCCCTGTGCTATGCGGCTGCTTCCCACTAGCTATCTACCTTACGTTTGGTAGTGTATATATGTCCATGCCACTCTCTCACTTTGTCACAGCTTTACCCTTCCCGCCCCCCATATCCTCAAGCCCATTCTCTAGTAGGTCTGTGTCTATTCCTGCCTTACCCCTAGGTTCTAACAAGAACATGTTTTGTGTAGATTTTCTCTCACATTTTCTTGCTTTTTTGCCTCTTGTGTGAGTAGTGACAACCTTCACTAAATGGAGAACTTCTAGAATTTTCTTCTCTCTTTCTTACAGAGTAAGGATGTTTTGGGCTTCTGAAATGGCTGAGGCAAGAATCGCTCATTTCTTTTCTTATCCCTATGTGTTTAGCACTCTCCATCCCAGTTCCCTGCTTTACTTTTTAATCATGTCATGTCACAACATTACACGACATAGTTACTGGTTACTTTGTGCTCTCCCCCACTATTCTCTGTTCACAGCTACGTCTCCCATGCTAGAACAATTCCTGGCAGAATGGGTGCTGCCTCTCCGAAACTGTTGAATGCAAAATGAGTATATGAGTAAATTTCGTTTAAAAGAGATACTTCGCTTTGTATTCGTTAATCCTTAGTTTTTTGCTGTATTCCTAAGCAATACAGCAAAAATTGCACGTGCTTTCCGGTCCATATCGGGAATTTCCTGCAGAGAAATCTTCAGAGAAGTTAAGATCAGAGGGCTCTACCCATACATAGGTACTCTAAGCATTCAGTCTTTTATTCATTCAACAAATATTGACTGAATCTACTATATACCAGTCCCTGTTCTAGTTACCATGCAAGGAAGGGCAAAAGTCTTTCCCATAAGGACATCATAGTCAAATGAAAGAGGGACATACGGACAATAATTGCAATTAATTGGGTAGATGTCAGGAGAGAGATCTGTGTAATATGTTGTGGGAACAATGACAAGGCAGGATCTCCCTTTTCCTGAGGGGACCTGGCAAAGTTTCTTTACAGTCTACCTCGTTAAACCTGTATTCCAAAACACCTGCATTAATCTGATACGCTTAATTCATTCAACATTGAATAACTCCTATGTACCTTACACTGGGCTATGCCCTGGGGACATAACCGGAATAAGACATGTGGGACATCCCATAACAAGGAATAAAAATGATAGCATGTAATCGTACTATCATTGTAATTTGTGATAGAAATGGAAAGGAGAAACACAAGGTAAGAGATTCACGTACAACATGAATGCCTAAGCTAGTCTGTGGGAGCAGAGAAAGCTCCCTCAAGGAAATACTATTTCATGTACCTGAGTATGCATGAATTTATCCCCATCTGTTCGCTAAGATAAAGAACAGTAATGCAGTGCCATCATTGCAGTGGGGACAAACAAAGCCCCTTGGCACCTTGTTTTGGCAGAGATAGGTCTAACGAGAAGAGAGGGAGGGCTGAGTTCTTGAAACTATTCAAATATTTTCACCTGACAGAGCATCAACTCATTGTTAATTCCAAGGGATGTCAGGCACAAAATATTCTTAGACATACATAGACAGCACCTGCCAAGGTGATCCATGCTGGCCCATCATTTGTCTGTCTGACCCTGAACTCAGTCTTTTCCTGCCAACTTCCATCCCATTCTGACTTGCCCATAGTTCTATTTCCATTACACCATTCTATCTTGTACTTTAATATCATCTACATTTTTTAGTGTTTAAAGCATATTGCATTTGTTTTGTTTTCTATGTTGTCAACGTTAAACACAAATTCAACAAATATTTTATTGCATCACTGCTGAGTAAAAGTGTAGCAGTTAAGAGAAAGGACTCTGGAGCCAGGTTTTCCTGGCTTCAGAGCTGGGATTCGTGACGACCTTGGACAAAGTATTTAACCCCTCTACGCCTCAGGTGTCTTATCTGTACAATGGGATAACAGTATTTATTTATAGACCACATGCTAGAGCTGCTTCAGACACTGTCTGGCTGTTTGTGGCCAAGTCCCTGAGACTTTCGGGTTCCTCCCTCATAAAAGGAAGGGCAAAACATCTGTAGATGATTCCAGTTTTACTATTCTATAGCTTAACTTCCATCTCTCATGTGCCATTCATGATGGCATCTTGATCCACCTAAACAGATATTCTATAATGATAGGAAGAGTATAAGGCATAGGAATTCTTAAAACATTGATGTTTATCTAAAACCACAAGCACACGCATAGCAAAGAAGAACAATTATAAGATCGCATTCTTCTGGGAAAATATTGAAATGAGGGTTCAGAAAATAAAAGTGGCATATGATGTGGTGGGAAATGTGGACTTTGGAACCCAGTTGTACTGAATACCAATCCCAGTGCCTCCACATGCCAGTTGTATGCTCTGGAGGGTAAGTTACTTAACTACACTGAACTTTCATTCTTCACCAGTAAAGCAAAGGTAATACTACCAACACTAGGGATTTTGTGACCATGAAAACTATTATGATAAAGTGCTTGACACCCAGTTTGCAATAGATGATGGTAATTATTAACTTTTTATTCACTGAAGGTTCTCAGTCTTCAGCTGCGGCAGTGTCAAAGTTGGTGACAACTTCCCTCATGCCAGATCCTTATTTTAAATGGAAATACAGTGCACTGGGTGCTATAAGCATAATGAAGAAATATAAGATATAGTCCCTGTCATCAGGAAGCTTACAATGTACACAAAGGCATTATGATTTAAATGGTAATATACATGTATTAGTTCAAGATAACAAGAGGTGCCAATCATAAAGGTGTGACAGTCAACCAGTTCAGAGTAGGAGAATATTGATCAGGCAAATGTGTTCAAATAAAGATGGTAGTATTGCCACGTAATGAAGTAATATCGCGACGGGTGCGTATAATGCCCTACTGGGCTGTCCCAGTCATTCCGCATCATTGCAATGCACACATTCAGTTAAAAATATTCAAGGGCTTCCCTGGTGGGGCAGTGGTTGAGAGTCCGCCTACCGATGCAGGGGACATGGGTTCGTGCCCTGGTCCAGGAAGATCCCACGTGCCGCAGAGCGGCTGGGCCCGTGAGCCATGGCCGCTGAGCTTGCGCGTCTGGAGCCTGTGCTCCGCAAAGAGAGAGGCCACAACAGTGAGAGGCCCACGTACCACAAAAAAAAAAAAAAAAAAAATTAAAATCCAGCCTGAGTGAGCCTTATCATAGATTCTATTATTCAATTTATTATTTCAACTTAGGTTTCATATGACTTTAGAATTTAATATTATAGCCAGAAATCTATCTGAAATTATCAATTATTGCTTTCTCTAATTCTTTTGAAGAGTTAACTGCAAATTACTATTTAACTCTCCATCTCTCCAACATGATATCTTCTAATATAATTTTGAAGCCTCAGAAGTTTTGAGTTTTTTCTTAAGCTAGTGGCCTCTTTTATCAGACAGCTATCCAACTTGACAATTCTTCAACATTTCTTTTCCAGATTTTTATTGGTGAGATATCCATGTATTTCATAAAGTCAACCAGAGAATCTCTGATTGCCCAGGAGAAAACAATTCTGACCGGAGAATGCTGTTACCTGAATCCCTTACTCCGAAGGATCGTAAGATTCATAGGTGAGTACAAGGGCATGTTGGACTAAGCCCTCGCTTATAGGTAAAACTTACTAAACTTACTGAACATGAACACACTTGATAAAATAACCTAAGCTATGGAAGCATCAACTTTAAAAGCAAGAGTTGTTTTGGGGATTTTCCAGGAAGTACAGAAATTGAGCCTGATCCTGGCGCCAAGTCAAATTTTTGATCCTTAAAGTGAAGCAATACTTATTAAATTGTTTTACAAATGATTTCAACTTTGATTTTTTCTTCCTACACAATATTTATCTGAGATTCCCTTGGGACATATTTTAATATTGACTAGATATTGCCATATACCCTTAAGCTGAGTCAGGCAAGGGGGTACAGCATCAGGAGACACCAGTAAAATGAACTAAAAATAATCAACTTTCCTGACAAAACTTTCCTATCCAGTAACTTTGTTATGCAGGGAACTTTAAAAAGTATGGAAAATCTAATCCATCAGGTCTTAAAAAGAATGCCTTTCCAAAGTTGGAAAACAAATAGTTTTATTAGTGTTCACGATGAGGAATAATTAAGACATTTTCTATAACCCTCCTTCTAGGACTTTTATAAAAATCCTGAGGGTATATGGATAATGATTATAAATATGGGAATGAATGTGTATGTGAGTAAAGGTAGGAATATAGATCTCTCAGAGTTCCTACACAGTGAGTACTCAGTAACTATTAGTGTTCTAATGAGATCCTGCAAATACCTACTGGTCAGGTGTTCATGGGAGCCAGGATAAAACTCTGAAAGTATCAACATGGTGCTAAAACAAGCCATGATACCATTTAGAACATATGGAACTGACAACTGAGAAAGTGAGGGCCAGAACACAGCTCCTTTGGTTATCCTTAATCCTTTTCTTCCTGTTATAGAAAAGGGTCGAATTTCCTCAAGTCATGAGCAAATGATCATATCAAAATCAAATATGCAATAACTTCACGCACCCCTATGTTCACAGCAGCACTATTTACAATAGCCAAGACATGAAAACAACCTATATGTTCATTAACAGATGAACGGATAAAGATGTGGTACATATACATAATGGAATATTACTCAGCCATTAAAAAGAATGAAATAATGCCATTTGCAGCAACATGGATGGACCTAGAGATTATTCTACTAAGCCAGAAAGAGAAAGACAAATACCATATGATATCACATATAAATGAAATCTAAAATATGACACAAATGAACATATCTATGAAACAAAAACAGACTTACCGACATAGAGAACAGATTCATGGTTGTGGGGTGGGGGGTGGAGGGAAGGACTGGGAGTTTGGGGTTAGCAGATGCAAACTAGTATATATAGGATGGATAAACAACAAGGTCCTACTGTGTAGCACAGGAAACTGTATTCAATATCCTGTGATAAACCGTAATGGAAAAGAATACGAAAAGAATATATATGTATAACTGGATCACTTTGCTGTACAGCAGAAATTAAACACAACATTGTAAATCAACTATACTTCAATAAAAATTTTAAAAAATATGCAGTAACTTCTAACGTTGGCATGGGAGTTAGGGAAGTAGTAGAGTGGGAAGGCTAAGAAAACCTAAGTTAAAAGAAGTAACCCTTAACATTAAAATAGTCTTCGGCATTTACTGATGGTATTTGCAGAATGACCTGTGGGCGTCTGCAGTCGGCTCATTGGGTATACCCTCATCCATATGATGTCACGTCTATCTAGTTTACTCATTCCAAACAATGGTGCCTTTCAAAGACATCCAGAGTTTGGTCACCTGCTACCAGAGTGGCTTCAAGGAAGACAAGAGGAGAGGTGAGAATATTTATTATACAGAACACTGGACTAGACACTTTATAATTTCGTTTGATCCACCCAACACCCTATAAGGTAGGTTATAGTTCTAACTGTGCAGACGAAGAATATGATATAAAATGGGATAAAGTAACTCTTCCCAAGGACTGTGAGTGTGTGGGTAAGGCTAATAATGCCTGTATTAGGGATCTTCTAAGCATGAAAAATACTATGGTAAAGTGCCTGACACCCAGTTTTCAATAGATGATGGTAATTATTAACTTTTAAGTTTTCATTCCATGATTTTGCTTTCCGTGGTTTCAGTTACTCACAGTCAGCCAAAAATATTAAATGAAAAATTACAGAAATAAACAATTCATAAGTTTTAAATCATGCTCCATTCTGAGTATGATGAAATCTTGTGCCATCCTGCTCTGTCGTGAATTATCCCTTTGTCCAAATTATCCCACCGATCAGTCACTTAGAGGCCGTCTGGTTATCAAATCAACTGTCATGATATGGCAGAGCTTATGTTCAAGTAATCCTTATTTTACGTAATAATGGCCCCAAAGCGCTAGAGTAGTGATGCTGGCAATTTGGATATGCCAAAGAGAAGCCGTAAAGTACTTTCTTTAAGTGAAAAGGTAAAAGTTCTCAATAAGGAAAGAAAAAAATCACATGCTGAGGTTGAACACTAAGAACAAATCTTCTGTTTGTGAAATTGTAAAGAAGAAAAAAGTAATACATGCTAGTTCTGCTGTCACACCTCAAACTGCAAAAATTACAGCCACAGCCATGGTAAGTGCTTAGTTAAGATAGAAAAGGCATTAAATTTGAACAATAAGATATTTTGAGAGACAGAGATTACATTCACCTTTAACTACAGTACATTGTTATAATTGTTCTATTTTGTTATTAGTTATTGTTGTTAATATCTTACTGTACTTAATTTATAAATTAAACCTTATTATAGGTATATATGTATTAGAAAAACATAGTATATATAGGATTTGGTATGATCCAGAGTTTCAGGCATCTACTGGGGGCGGGTCTTGGACCATACCCCCGTGGATAAGGGGGGACTACTGTAATTTATGATCCCTTGGAGAGCAGGGACTATATCTTTTTCACTTTGTATCAACAGCATATTGCAAAATGCCTGGCACATAGTAGGTTTTCCATAATTTTTCTGGAGGAGTAAAGAGCAAAAACTAAACTCTGTTAAATCATAGATTTGCCTAAAATTGCTTCCATAAATGCTGATTCTTAAATATTCATTTGCCTCCTGTTTAATTAACTTTATTACCTCTCTTCAGCTTAGTTCTAAAAGATTAGGGTACATAAATAAGGCAATTTCTAAAAGAAAGTCAAAAGTCTATTCTGACTTTTCATATAGGAGAGTTGAAGATGGGGGGAGGGGTCTATCTTGAGATGGGTAACTTAGTATGTGTGGATTAAAATTTTCCAGAAAAAAACATATTACTTGAAGTAAAGATCCTTTATATGGAGATGTTTCCTTTGAAAAAATTAAAGTAAAATAAGGTAATAAAATGCATTAGAAACGTTATTGTAAAGGTCTTAACAGTCTTTTTATTCTAGCCCAGTAGCCACCAAAATACACACCATGCAGTTGGCATTAGAAAATAACAACTGTTTCAGCTAACTATTCTAATTAAGCTGAAATGGCATGACTTTGCTCTTGCAGTTTATGTAATTATTCTAGAACCCATTATCAACAGTGTTACCCAACAAATACAATCAGCTTCGCATTGCAAAAATGGTCCGTGGACTAGCAAAATACTTTTTAAAAATAATGCTTTATGCTGTCAAGGATGAGAAAAAACTTGGGATTCTAGTACAGTTCTAGTGAGACTAAGTTGATATACCCTTTCTGCACAGCAATTTGACAGTATATTTCAATAGCCTTAAAATAAGCCTCCTTTTTAATCCAAAATCCTACTTCAAATAATCTTTCCTAAGGAAATGATCAGAAATGTAAATTAATTTTTATGGACTAAAATTATTTTGTCATAACAAATTAGAAATATCCAATAATATAATTTTTACAAATAATGCTAACCATCATAAGGTACAATCTCAGAAAATGTTATTTTTTAAGAAATTTTAATGAAAGGGGAACTATTCATGATATAACACTATGTGGAAAAAGTCAAGACACTAGGAACCTATGATTATTTCTAAATAAAAAGAATGCAACATGATACGTATGTGTGTATATGTATCTGAACATGTATTTGTGTGTGTAAGTATTTGTGTGTGTGTACATGTATCCCATAGAAAAGAGATTGAAGAAATGTAGAAGTTAACTGTTGTTATTCCTGAGTTGTACGTTAATGGGTGAATAATTTTATTTTTTGCTTTTTATTCTATAATTTCCAATTTTTAGAATCATAAATATGTATAATTTTAAAATCAGTAAAAGAGCTAGACATTTTGGGAGGAGTGGCAAAAATAGAGGCTATCCCAAAGGATGGCCAAGTCCTTTAACACAGTGTTTGGCGTCGAAAGCAGAGCTGAAAGTGGCACCTTGGCTCTCGAATTCCCTGTCTTCTCTAGGCTGTGTGGCAGGGACTTGAACAGATAGCCCCTCACCCTACCCCACAGAGTCAAAGTAAATTTTAACTGAGAAAATGGCAATAGCCAAGTCAAAGGGAAAACATGCAAATTAAACCATCTCTTCCTGTAGACAAATGCTAATTGTGTTGACCTTGACAGAGAGGATTGAATTCCTCTGATTCACAAATCCAACAATAAATTTTTTCCCCAAGGTTCTCATCATTATAAGGAGGATGAAATAGACTCACAGACATAGAAAACAAACTTATGGTTACCAAAGGGGAAAGGGCAAGGGGGATAAATTAGGAGTTTGGGATTAACAGATACACATCACTACATATAAAATAAGCAACAAGGATTTACTGTATAGCACAGGGAACTGTATTCAACAACTTGTTATTACAATAACCTATAATGGAAAAGAATCTGAAAATATATATATATATAAAAAACTGAATCACTTTGCTGTATACCTGAAACTAACACAATATTATAAATCAGCTATACTTCCACAAATAAACAAACAAACAAACAGAGGATGCCTGGTCTCCCAGGCTTTAGCTATAAACCCTCATAGTTAACTTCTGTAACCATTTCTAAACTGTTGTATAATTTCTCACACTGTGTTACATGATGTGGGAAGGGAGGAAAGAAATTGCCTGAAGTAACAAATTTTACCAACGTTTTATCAAAACAAATGTGGTCAAATTAGTGACACATATTTAAGCCTTCTCCCTTACCTCATTTTTCCCTCTCCATTCCTTCCCTTCCTACATCAGTTCCTTTGGTATGCATTAAATTGAACAACAACCATACACAGATTTAAGTTCTCAAAAGAGATAAACCTGTACATTCTCTTTTCAGCAACAAAGACAAAATAAGGAAGTCATATTTAAATTCTTTTCATTCACAAATATACTTGAGTAATCATATTCTTGTAAATATTAACTTTTTAATTTAATACTGAAAGTATGAATAAAAAGCATTAGAATTCCATGAGGGTTTTTGGTTTGTTTGCCGTCTTGAATAACTTTCTTTTGAGTTAAAGAAAATACTCATCCAGATATACCAAGATTAGATTGTCTTTTGGCACCTAAAATAGCCTGTCATCCAGAAACTGCTTACTATGGGCTTTTCATTTGGGATCACACAGTTGCTCCATTATTACTTCCAATAAAAATTTAATTAAATACCAAGCAAGTCTTAGGCCATTTAGGTCAGGTCTAAGGATTAGGTAGCACTGGACAGAATAGAAAGTACTATGGAAAACGTTAATTCATGTAATGCTAATTAATTGCCATAAATTGTGATCTAAATGAAGCACGAATATTTTAAATGCAGCCTCAAAGGTCACAGTGTTTTATGGTTGTAAGAATTCATACCCTGAGACAAGCTCAGCCTTTTCAAGAACTAGAAAATCCTTCTCAATTTTGAAAGTCATTTAGATGTACTTTATCTGAAAGGAGACTCCATTTGATTCAATCAGTCCATTTCTACTTGCATTCAGCATTTATAATTATAAATGGGGGAGGGGACTGATATTTTCAACCTTCAACAAGTAATTTTTTGGGCATGTACCATATGCAAAACACTGATTAAGGTGTTGAGGACATATTACTGAACCAAACAGAGATTTATTTGCTCTCATTGAATTTCTATTCTAGTGGGGGAAGCCAGGCATTAAACTAAAAATCATAAATCATATGTAAATCATAGTGTTTGTGAGAAGGTAAGTGTTATGGGGGAAAATAATGTAGAAAAAGGAAATAGGGGGTTTGTGGAGGCAGATATGCAATTTTAAATGGGAAGGGAAAGGCTGCCCTACAATGAGAATTGTCTAGAGTTGGCAGTGACTTCATAGCACGACAGTGACCATCCCAGGAAACTAGGCGCCCAGTGAACTAGGCCAGCTCCATGTGCTAACTATGGAAGTTGACCTTGGCTGCATAGTCTAAAAATCAGTTGCAGTGCCCAGGCACCCAACTTTAGTTCCGAGTCCAGAGGCTGGACATTAAAAGAGAAATGTCAAAAGCAAGGCAGGGCATGGGCCTATAAGTTGATGGAGATATTTCTAGAACTCGGCAAAAAGAACCAGATTTGAAGCCTAGGTAAATAGACGAGGAGGAGAAAGCCAGGATGGATCTTAGGGGATAAAGGGAACCTCAGTTTCTGGACCCCATGAGCAGCCAAGCCACCAGACTTTGAGACGAAGATGTTTGGTGCTTCCCACTAGGGACCAGGAGTGGCTCTGGATGCAGGGAGGGGAGGCATGCTGAGGCTGGGAGCCTTGGCTGACTTCAAAGGCATAACCAGGGATCAAGCTCTGCTCAGGTCTCAAGGAGCTGTGATAAGGCTGCTTTTGGTTGCTCTGCTCAGTGCAGAGAACAAGTCTGCTCCTCTTTGAATGTCATCCTCACTGAACCACAGCATTACAGACCCAAACAAGACTCCTGGCCCAGAACTCTGTAAGTTACTCTAATTGTCAAGAGGAAAGTTATTTAGTCATGAAACTCAAGTGACCCTTCTCTGAGGGCCCTTCCCAGCACCAGTGTTTAGAGGCTGGACTCAAATAAAAGGTCTAACTGAGCTGCTTAGGACTAACTATAAGGACAAGTAAAGATTGATGCTTAAGGACTAACTAAAAGGACTAAAGATTGCTGCTTTCTCTAGCACTTTTCACATTAACCAGTGCAAATTCACGGCATTTCAGTGAACTTATTTGCTGTAAAGCAGAGTTTCTCTACCTCAGCACTACTGACATCTTGGGCCAGTTAATTCTTTTCTGTACGGAGGAGGGGACATTCTACATTGTAGGCTGTAGGATGCATAGTAGCATCCCTGGCCTTTACCTACCAGATGCCAGTAACACCCCCTCCTCCATTAGTAACAACCAAAAATGTCTCCAAACATTGCAAAATGTCCCCTGGGGACAGGATCACCCTCAGTCGAAATCCACTGCTGTGAAGGTTTAAAAAAGTACTTCAGGGCTTCCCTGGTGGTGCAGTGGTTGAGAGTCTGCCTGCCGATGCAGGGGACGCGGGTTCGTGCCCCGGTCCGGGAGGATCCCACGTGCCACGGAGCAGCTGGGCCTGTGAGCCATGGCCGCTGGGCCTGCGCGTCCGGAGCCTGTGCTCCGCAACGGGAGAGGCCACGACAGTGAGAGGCCCGCCTACCGCAAAAAAAAAAAAAAAAAAAAAAAAAAAAGTACTTCAAAGACTTTAAAAAATTTATGTTTTATTAATATTTATTAACATTAATAAAGATTTATTAATATTTATGTTATGCAAGATTACATACCCAAAATCAGGCACAGCGAGGTACAAAAATACTGTCTGAATATCAGAAATGACTCCCAACAACTGATAAAGGGCAGTTTCAAAGTCTTCTACGATAAAAAAATAAAATTCACTATATATGCAAATATCAAATCATTGCATTGTACACCTGAAACTAATATAAGGTTACATGTCACTCACACCTCAATTTAAAAAAGAAAAATACAGTAGTGTGTGCTTTGAAAATAATGTAAATTATTACATTAGAACATAATAAAAGTGATCAGGAAATGCGGATGCAAAAGGCAACAGCACCAGATCAGTACGGGTTGGTCACCAACAGGGCTGGCAGCTGCCTGCTGATGGACCTTGAGGCTGGTCTGGTGGTGGGAATGGGGGTGGATTCAGATCTACAGCTTGACACGAAGCATACTTATTCATATTTTCGTATTCTTATAATATGAATCAGAAAGGGCAGAATTTGAAGGCTGTTATTTGGAAGCCCTCCAGGCTTTGCTTGCCTGATTTTAGATTTCTTGGTAGGTAAGGAATCGAAAATCTTCCCTCTCCACATTTAGTTTGTATCTAGGTATACTTTCTAGACTTATCTGTATCCTCCTCCTCCGGTCATTTTATTGTAAAATTATCATTGCCTCTGGCGAACTTTCAGGATTTTGTCTTATCAGCGTTTGGACCCACACTGCCTAGGGGAAGTGAGAAGCAGATACTGAAAGGCAGCAAGAGTGAGAGAGGAGGCTGACCCTTGAGAGAGAAAGCCCTGAGGAGCTGTCCTGACTGAAGAGTAAAGACCCTCCTGTTGAGATAAAACCGTGTTATCAAGAAATCAGGCAACTTTATGCTTTGGGGGAGTAAAAGTGTATTGGTTTGCTCTTTCATTTATAAAAACATTTGGGTGGGGGGGGGGCTTCCCTGGTGGTGCAGTGGTTGAGAGTCCGCCTGCCGATGCAGGGGACACAGTATTCTTTAAATACCACCAGCTCGTTGTATTGTAAAAAAGTTGCTTTATTAATACAAAAGATGAATAACACACAGAGTTGAATATATGTTTGAGGTTGTTAGAATTATAGGGTTCTTATCCCTTTCCTGTTTTCAAAATAATTTTATAATCAACTTATTTGAAATACTGAGGATATCCACATCCCTCAGTTATAAAAATGAGTCCCTAATATCTACATAGATCTCACAATTTACAAAATGTTTTTTACAACTAGTTTCTACGATTTGCATTAATAACCCAGTGATTTAGGTCTATTTAAAACCTCTTTTACAGATAAAGTAACTAGGGTTCAGATTGATTTTAATAAAATCTGTTCTTCAGATTAAAACCATGACATCCAGACAATAGACTGCTGTCAGTCTTCGGTGTTTCTGTGACATACACAGGAAAGACAGACCCAAGAATCTTGTTCTGTGAACCCTTGAAATTAACTATCCAAGGAACTGATGTATTTGGTTCTGTCAGAAACTTCCTTTTGAAGCACAATATTTGATGTTTGTAGATCAATTTGCACTGATGGTGTTTGTATTATACTAGAAACAAAGTCAGATTCATTGCTAAAGTGATGAGAAAAGTGCCTCATTCAATGATGACATATCTTAGGTATTCTATCATCTTCTTGTTGGAAAATTATTGCTAAAATATTGAGGAATTCTTGTTCTGTTGTGACAAGGCAAACATTTCATCGGGAGCATGTTCTAAATCCTTGCCTCTTCTCAGTGCGTGGGTGAGAACTAAAGTGCTTTTTTTCATGGCCTGACACCTACCCATATATTTTCTTAAGTATATGAAAATACAAGCTTAGAGGGTTGTGAATAAGAGTTTGGATTTAGAGCCATAACTATTTAGTGTCTAATCCCAGCTCTTCTACTTACTAGCTGTGTGAACTAGGTCAAGTTAATTGACCTCTCTGTGCCTCAATTTCCTCATCTGTGAAACGGAGATAATGGTGTCTACCTCGAAGAGTTGTGGTGAGAAGTAAATGAACTAATATTTCAAAGCATTTAGAATAATACCTAGTACATTACTAAACACAGTGTATTGGCTACATTATTATCATCATTACCTAGTATCCATGGCGATCTTATTTAGACATCTCATCAGCTCAGTACACTTTGCTAGGAAATGGGATGAACATGGTAACTGCAGATAAAACGTCTTCACTAGGAAACTTCTAGTTTGAATAAAACATGTTATGGAGGAAACATTTCACCATGTCTTCTTTTTCTAAAGAAATGGTTGTTTCCTGAAGGAAGGCTCTTCACAGCTGAATTGAGAGCACATTTGCAACAGCACAATTACTTTCTCCACTGAGATTTCCCACTAGGGAACTTGATGTGGCAAAAAGAAAAGCAAAAAGGAACTGTATTCATTTCTTTGTATCTTCTATTCCATTTGCAATGGTGCTTGGATCAAAGATGTGATCTAGAATTAAGACCTGGTGATTGAATCAGAATGTACTTTGAGAAAAGTGAACATAATTCCTTAGATGTCTCCCCTTCTGCTGTCAAAATGGTGACCACATGCCACTTCCTTGTACTTGTTTGTGTGGGATAAGATCTTCATCAATTTTCCCACTAAAATAAAGGCCAGGAATTGAGTTGAGAGTGTGTTTCCATGTTTTTTGAACATCGTTGTAGAAGAACTACCACAAAAGATTCACAAGGCTGATTAACTTCTGAAAATGAGAAAACGTTCAACCACACTTAATCTCACACAACACAGTTCTTGAATTCTCTTTCATTGCACTGTTTTGCTAACATAGACAGGAGAGCAGTCCTTTTTCAGAAATGTTTGATAAGAGGTTGAGAACATATGCTGAGGAAGGAGTAAGATTCCCCTCCCCTTTTCAGAGAGTACTATTACCAACCTAACCCAGATGACTTGTTTTTATGTCTTTTCCACTATCCTTTTTTTTTTTTTAAACTCTATGTGTTAGTTTCTCCACATGAAAAATATGTAGGAGCCATGCTTTCACGTACCCATGTGTTAATATTTAAACTGACAACCATTGCAACTTCTCGGAATCAAAAACGGGGCAATTTGTCCCAAAGATGTGCATGTCTATGTAAAACTGTACCCAGGTGCATCATGATTTCCAATTTCTTGTCCTTCACAAATGTCTACAGTAAGAAGTCTTTCCTGTATATATAGCATAGATCTTCAGACTCCAAATTAAGGTTCTTTTCTCATTCTTGCTGCATTGAAAATGGAGAGTGCTTTGATTTCCAAATTATGATTTACAAGTTTTCTGACTCCTGAGACACTTATAAAGCCCCAGTTTTCAATTATCCTCTGTTTGCTAAGGCACCTAGCACTCTGCAGGATTTTGGGACACTTATTAAAAAGAAAAATGGTCCCTACATCATACACGCCAAGTGGTTTCATGTCAAACCCATGTTCAACAGAATCAGGGATGTGAGACACCAACATGAGTTAGAAAATTTGGACAAGTTCCTATGCTCTTTTACCCTCTTCTCCTGTCAATCTTCTCTGAAGTTTCTTCAGCAACTGATTCATGATTCCACAAATATTTGTTTGCTATGGACCAGGTTTGATACTAGGTGCTTGGATACAGCGTTGAACAAAAATAGATGTGTTCTCTGCCCGTTAGAGCTTGCATATTCTACAATCCCAATGGGAGAGATGGACATTACTGAATAATCACACATAGAAATTTCCTACTGAGATAAGAGGTACAAAAAAGAAGCATAACGGTACAATACTAGTTTAAAACAGGAGTATGTTTTCCTACGCACCTATGGTCAAGTAATCTACAACAAAGGAGGCAAGAATATACAATGGAGAAAAGACAGTCTCTTCAATAAGTGGTGCTGGGAAAACTGGACAGCTACAAGTAAAAGAATGAAATTAGAACACTCCCTAACCCCATACACAAAAATAAACTCAAAATGGATTAAAGACCTAAATGTAAGACCAGATACTATAAAACTCCTACAGGAGAACATAGGCAGAACACTCTGACATAAATTACAACAATATCTTTTTGGATCTGTGTCCTAGAGTAATGGAAATAAAAACAAAAATAAACAAATGGGACCTAATTAAACTTAAAAGCTTTTGCACAGCAAAGGAAATCATAAACAAAACGAAGACAACCTATAGAGAATGGGAGAAAATATTTGCAAATGATACGACCAACAAGAGATTAATCTCCAAAATATACAAAGAGCTCATACAGCTCAATATCAAAAAAAAACAAACAACCCAATCAAGAAAATGGGCAGAGGGTTCCCCTTGTGGCACAGTGGTTAAGAATCCACCTGCCAATGCAGGGGACACGGGTTTGAGCCCTGGTCCGGGAAGATCCCACATGCAGCGGAGCAACTAAGCCTGTGCACCACAACTACTGAGCCTGCACTCTAGAGCCTGCGAGCCACAACTACTGAGCCCACGTGCCACAACTGCTGAAGCCCACGTGCCTAGAGCCCGTGATCCACAAAAAGAGAAGCCACTGTAATGAGAAGCCTGTGCACTGCAACAAAGAGTAGCCCCCGCTCACCACAACTCGAGAAAGCCCGCGCCCAGCAACAAAGACCCAACGCAGCCAAAAATAAATAAATTTTAAAAAAAATTGGCAGAGTAATATTCCACCTAGAGGGGTAGGATAGGGAGGGTGGGAGGGAAATGCAAGAGGAAGGAGATATGGGGATATACGTATATGTATAGCTGATTTGCTTTGTTATAAAGCAGAAATTAACACACCATTGTAAAGCAATTATACTCCAATAAAGATGTTAATAAAATTTTAAAAATTTAAAAAATGGGCAGAAGATATGTATAACTGCATCACTTTGCTATATACCTGAAATTAACACAATATTGTAAATCAACTATACGCCAATATAAAATAAAAATTAAATTTAAAAAATGGGCAGAAGATATAAGAAGATATACAGATGGCCAACAGGCACATAAAAAGATGCTCAACTGCTCATTAGAGAAATGCAAATCAAAACTACAATGAGGTATCACCGCACACCAGTCAGAATGGCCATCATCAAAAAATCTACAAACAATAAATGCTGGAGAGGGTGTGGAGAAAAGGGAACCCTTGCACTGTTGGTGGGAATGTAAATTGGTACAGCCACTATGGAGAACAGTGTGGAAGTTCCTTAAAAAACTAAAAATAGAATTACCATATGACCCAGCAATCCCACTACTGGGCATATACCCTGAGAAAACCATAATTTGAAAAGATACACGCACCCCAATGTTCATAGCAGCACTATTTGCAATAACAAAGATATGGCAGCAACCTAAATGTCCAATAGATGAATGCATAAAGAAGATGTGGTATATTTATACAATGGAATATTACTCAGACGTAAAAAAGAATGCTATAATGCCATTTGCAGCAACATGGATAGATCTAGAGACTACCATACTAAGTAAGCCAGACAGAGAAAGAAAAATATCATATGATATTGCTTATATGTAGAATCTAAAAAAAAAATGATGCAATGAACTTATTTACAAAACAGAAATAGACCCACAGACATAGAAAACAAATTTATGGTTACCAAAGGGGAAGTGGCAAGATAAATCAAGAGTCTGGGATTAACATATACATACTACTAATATATAAAATAGATAACCAACAAGGACCTACTATATAGCACAGGGAACTAGCGTCAATATTTTGTAATAACCTATAAGGGAAAAAATTTGAAAATGTATATATGTGTAACTGAATCACTTTGCTGTAAACCTAAAACACGTTGTAAATCAACTATACTTCAATAAAAAACAAAAACTTTATAAACTCAAAAGTGCTTTATATATATAGCAGTTATAAATTTGAGTCTATATCTCAAATATGCAAACATATCGTTTATTTTATTTTATTTTTACTGAGATGCAATTCACATACCACAAAATTCACCCTTTTAAAGTGGTCAGTTTGGTGGTTTTTAGTACATTCACAAAGTTGAGCAACCATCTTTCTTCTGTTTAAGTCCAGAAAATTTCCTCATCCCCCGCGAAAAATCCGATGCCCATTAGCAGTCACTCACTATTTTCCCTTCTCCCCAGACCCTGATGTCCACTATTTTACTTTCTATCTGTGGGTTTGCCTATTTTAGACATTACATATAAATTGACCATACAACATAAAAAAATAAAAATAAAATAGCAGTATTTTTTTTCCCCAAGACCCCATGTGATGTGTGATTATTTCTCCCTCTTCAGTCTTAAGTGGGGCAAGATCTATACACACTCAGTTTTCCTCAACAGAAGCTCTTGGCCCACTCTTCAGAGCTTAAGCTTAAGAGCAGGTTGGTGTGCACAGGGCTAAGTCCAATCCCAAATCAGCAGGCTTCCTACTGGAGTGCCTCAGCTCCAGTGAACTGGCATCTCCTCATACCACCACTGCCATGACAATGCAGTGCATGCAAAGCTATGGCGCCCAGCATGCGTGTCTGTTCCTCTCAGGAGCAAGACACCAGCGCCGGTGCCCCTGCCACTTCCTACCTAGTTGTTGTCCCACAGTGTGTCTCTAAATACATTTAGAAGAATAAGGGAGGAGAGGAGACAGTCCCAGGCAAATTCAAAGAGCAGAACTCATCCAGTGGAGTGACAGCATCCCTATTTTCTGAGCAGTCTAAATCCTGGATCTCTGATTCAGGGGGCAGACAGGAGAGAAAGGAAATCTCCCTAGGTTTTCTCCCATGATCTTTGTCTTCAGAGGAGAAGCTCAGGTTTTCCTTGAGGTAAAACTGTGTGTGTGTGTGTGTGTGTGTGTGTGTGTGTGTGTGTGTGTGTGTGTGTG
>NW_021703782.1:82743323-82817414 GCF_005190385.1 Monodon monoceros
AGAGAGAGAGAGAGAGAGAGAGAGAGAGAGAGAGAGAGAGATCCCTCACTGATTATCCCTTCAGGTTGGTACTATGAGTTTCCATCTTTTTTCACTGTCATTGTTTATGTTTTAGTGGACAGTTGAGAGGTGCTCTATTAGAGGCTGTTAGCAAAGTGCCATTTTAAACTGGAAAATTATACACTTATAATTTAATATGGAATAACTGGCCTTCAGTTCAGAGGCTCCACCTAAAGTCACAGGTTCTTTGTGGCTAAAAGGAATTTATTCCTTTCTTTGCTCGCCCCACCAGTCCCTGCTAATTATTGCTCTGCAGCCTGGCTCTAGGCTTCCTAATGAAGGCCTCCTGTGTGGACTCAGCAGCAAGCAGCCTGGCTTCTGTACTTTGACCACTTCTTTGTTCGGGAGGCCTAAAGAGATCCTGATAGGAGCCCTGTTATCATTTGCCAGTACACCCGTTATCTTTGGCTGAAGATCTTTGTCGTACGCATTTCCTGCGTACGTCACTGCTTTCCCCCACTACATTCTTGGTTGAGTAAAAGGATAGAACTCTGCACTGATTCCTTGGCAAGAAGCAGATCACAGAGTTTCACCTACGTGTCGTAATTTACTCGTGATCAAAGATGCTAATTTGTCCAAAGACGTCCTGAGATCAGAGGGATCCTGGTAAAACCCTCAGAGGGGGGAAAAAGGACTTTTTTTAAAAAAAAAAAAAACACTTTCATCTTCCTCTTTCTTCATCCTTTGACTTGCCTGATGGGCGTCAGATCCTTTGAGGCCACAAAGAAGAGGCACGCTCAGGTTACCTTAGCGATCTGTATCATCAAAACAGGGACTGCAGACAACACCATCACCAGATGCCAGTCTCTGTCCTAATGCCACATTTTTTCTAGCCTCCTGGTCCTCTCAGCATTCCAATGCCCCTCACCCCTTAGGGATGTGGGAATTCACAGGTGCTTAGCCCATTCCATGCCAGAATGTATGGGTCTTGGGAGGAACCCTAGGGCTCAAACAATTTGATCCTCCCTCCAACATTGCCAGTGCAGGCTCCTGTAGTTCTGATACTGTGCTGGATGTGGAACTTCTCTAAAAGTTGTCCAGGGCTTCTGAGCTACATCCCTGGGAGGCACAGGACATGCTTCAACTTGATTTCCAAAAATCATTCTGGAGGTTTCTATTGCCCTGCCCCTGGGGTTTGACAGCCAGCATGAGGCAAGGAGCATGGGATGCCCCTTCACTCCTTCACAACCAGACCAGGCAGGGTTCTGTCTCCTTGGGAGACACCCTCAGCCTCATCTTCCCCATTCTAGGGTTTATTTTAGAAACTCAATGGTCTTATCCTATAGACCATGGCTCTTGGTTTTCCCGTCCAAGTCTTTTCAGAATTCCAAACAAAAACAGCAGTACGTGTCTCAAGCACATAGCTCTGGCAAGCCAAAAGAGCTTTACTTTTAGACTTTGTGTTTGCTATAAATCCATTCCGAAATGTGATCAGCTCCCCTGAAACAAGGAACACCGTTGGGAGCAGAGCCATAAGATAAGTAGAACCAGCTAGGGAGGGTTATAGGAATGAAAAATGTATCTGTTAAAATTTCAAAAAGATTATCTCACTTAAAGAATTTTAGACACCAAGGTAGGATATATAGACACTTTAAAAGCATCTCCTTCAAATCTTATATTGCAGTACAGGAGACCATAAACAGTGTTCTATCTGACTCTGAGGACGAAAGCAGCTCTGTTTGGCTTCGGAGGCTTGTAACAGACACACAAGGAGCTCAGGATTAACAGAGGAATAGCTGGAATTTCTTACAAAAGCCCCGTATGATCTGACATTGTCTGTGAATCACCGCTGCCGCTTCCACTGCACTTTGTTGGCATGGCCCATGCCAGGCAAGTGGAATCCCTGGGACTGCCCTTCTGAAGGTACATCAAATACACCAGAATGAAATGTTTGGAAAGCAAATGATTGTTAAGCCGTCAGGAGAAGCAGACAAAATCCAGGAGAGGCAAAGAGAAGAGGGGAAAGCAAATTTCAGCAATAATGGCACATGGCAGCAAAGTGGAAACTTGCCCATCACAGATTCACTGTGACCATGGACTTGGCACCTATCCAAGGAGCCTAGAAATCCTCTATCTCAGAAAGAATTCGCCCTGATTGGAAGCATTCTGACAAATAAAATCCCAGAGGAAGATGCTGTCACTTTTCCCTTTTCAAATCACATGTTACCCTAGTTTCCTGGAAAAGTATGTCTAGACAGACTTACTGCCCCTTGAAAAAGCCAGGGACCTGGTCTTTGAGAATCTTGCTTGAAGATGTAAAAAAATTTCTAACCAGACTTCCAGAACCTGTGGGTGAAAATTACCACGAATGATCAGTGAATGCCTACTCTCAGAGGTCAGACGCTATGAGTGTGAGCCTGCTGAAGGTATTAAAAGAGCCAGTTCTCATTCTGATAAAGCACATACTGGCAAAGCCACAAAAAAGAAAATTATAACAATCAGTACAGGTCAAAATGGAAACCGGATGAAGGTTTCAGCCAAACTTGTCTTTGCTTCTGCTCTAATGGATTGACTTTTAGGCGCTGAAGTCAGCACAATTTGCAGATTCAAGACATTGAATATGGAAGTCAAAATTGGATAGAAATTTAATTGAAAATATAGCAGATCCTTGACATTTACAAGGGTTAACGCTGCCTCTCACAGTTGCCAACTTCTCCCATAATTGAGTCGCACTTGAAAAGTCTTCTTTATCTCTTCAGATGACTTGTATGTACCTTGGCTCTGCACAGCTGCTCTTGATACATTTAACAGAAAACAGTCCACAGGTAATCTATAGATGTATGTATAGGCTTTGAAAGATCCACAGTGAAACTTCCTATAGGGAATTCTGCTTATTCATGTTCAAGCTTGTTGGGGGTAATCCTATATTCCTGTGGAATTTACCAGAGAACAGATAAAATCCAGGAAATATAGCCTACCCACGGGGTTCTTGGCCAAGCAGGCCAAGTCAGCATGGTGGGTAAAATAACGCCTTCCTCGCTCCGAAATGTCTACGTCCTAACCCCTAGAAACTGTGGATATATTACTTTACATGACAAAAAGGAATTTCTATGTGTGATTAGATTAAGGATTTTGAGATTGTCCTGGATTATTCAGGTAGACAATGTAACCTTATAAGAGAGAAGCAAGAGAGTGAGTCACGGAAAGAAACGTGACAATGGAAGCAGAGCTCGTATGATATGATTGCCGTATGATACGATTGCCGGGGAGGCAGGGGGAGAGCGGGGGCACGTGTCAAGAAATGAAGGCAAGAAGCTGGAAAAAGCAAGGAATGAATTCTACTCTGGAGCTTCCAGAAAGAACACGGTTCTGCCAACACTTTGATTTTAGCCCAGTGAAACCTATCTTGGACTTCTGACCTCTGGAGCTGTAAAACAATACGTTTATGTTGGTTTAAGCCACTCTGTGGTAATTTGATACAGTCAACAACATTCATCTTTAACTCTTCCTCCTCCCTTTCTGTTTCCAACATCAAATGAAACATCCAATTCAATCAAGGTTTCTAGAGTGATCCTTTTCCCTCTTTTAGGGACGACTCTCTAACAACCTCATTCTCTCACCTGCCATGATAACTCCTCCAAGGAGTATCTGCATTTCCAAAAGGACCAGGGGGAAGATATTTTCTACAGAAGGAAAGAGAACTAATGTTGAGTAACTACTTAATGCCAGGCACGCAGCAGGTGTTTTGCACATATTTTATTTCATCTTTCCAACTCCTTTCTGAGGTATCACTCCCCCCAACCACTTTGTGATAAGGGTACCAAGATTCAGAGAAGGTCAACAATGTACACTGTGAACGAGTCACCAAAGGTGGGTCTGGAGCCCAGCTCTACATGACTCCAAAATTCAAATTCTTTCCATTAGCACATGCTGCTTCTAATTTACTTATACAAAATAATGAAATGCTAACAGCAGCGTGACTGTACCAATTTGGAAGAAACAGTGGTTTGGGAAGCAGGCACCACTCCCTGGAAAGATAAAGGTGAGGGGACAATTTGACTCTGGGGAGAACCTTTCTGATAGGTTGTCATGGACTCTCAGCGCTGTTTTTCTCTCAGGGACAAAACCAATCGATGGGGTATGTCACCTTTCCTAATTATTTTAAATCTCCTCATAGGGGTATTTGCTTTTGGACTTTTTGCTACTGATATTTTTGTAAACGCCGGACAAGTGGTCACGGGGCACCTGACGCCGTACTTCCTGACAGTGTGCAAGCCCAACTACACCAGCGCAGACTGCCGGGCTCACCACCAGTTCATCAACAACGGGAACATCTGTACTGGGGACCTGGAAGTGATAGAGAAGGCTAGGAGGTCCTTTCCCTCCAAACATGCTGCTCTGAGCATTTACTCCGCCTTATACGCCACGGTGAGTATGACCCACGTGGAGTTTTGGCTGTGATGGGTCTCTCCGCCACCCTCCCCCCCATTCTTTCATTACTTCTGGTGACTTTTAAGTTCATGTTACAATATGTTTCTCCTTTATTATATCATGCTGTTGCCCCCACCCTCAACATCCCAATTTAAGACCTGCCAGAGGATGTTAATTCTGGCAAGACTGTTGATAATCACTTAGTCATATACTCCCATTTTACAGATGCAGAGACTGAGGCCCAGAGAATAGCTAAGAACACAGAGTCAGAGCAGAGGCCCAGGCTCCTGGCACCGGGTATAGGGTTCTTTCACTGCCCAGAACAGCACTCTTTGCCAAAGCTTTGGTTGTTTCTAGAACAGCACACATTTCTCACACTTGTCTACAAATTTGCAGATGTGTGCCTCGTGTGAACGCCTGCCCGGGCAGTGCGGCAAACCCGGATAAAGACATGGCTTTCCTCTGCTCCTCCTAATACTCTTCATCACTTTGCCAGGACAGATGGGTGATCCTAAAAGACCCCCAACACCCACAAGTTTACTTCTCACTGTTCCCTAGGTCACACAAATTTTGACTGCCCCCACTGGGGTATAATATTCTAAACTTTTTGCTCTCATCACAGAGAAAGCCCAAAGTGTGTCCCACATCTTAAAATAAAACAAATGATGGTGTCCATCTTTTTTTCCTGCTCTTTAATTGCATCCACTTTGGAAATGACTTCACTTCACCTTTTTCTGACCTCTGTTTCCTTAGAACCAAGCGTACAGAAGTAGAGGGATCAGTGCAAAGGTTCCACTCCTGGATATCATGTGTATTTACCTGTGGATGAGTGACTATTGCTGAAAACACCCCTTTTCCTTCAACTTATTTTATATTCAGGGTGTGACTAGTCTAGTGATTCTCAGTGAAAGGTGAGGTAGGAGGAGGCAGAGGAAAGACCCCTTTTCAAACTACGCAGTCTTCCCAGAGACTCTGGGTGTGCGCTCGCCCCACCCCCAGGGAGCATGTTCCCTCTCATTCAGCGACAGTCACTGCACTCCCTACTGAGTCTGCTTCCGATGGAAGTGTGTCCATGCCATCGCCCCAAATACATACATTCAGGGTGGAGTAAAGGTGACTGACTACAGGTCTGGTCCACTTAGTAGAGTTTGAAAGAAATTGCTGAATATTCTCTTTAAAACAATGGCGCTTTTTTGTCCAATTTATAGGATAACATCTGTAGGATCAATTTTCCAAAATAAGTCTAATTATTTCTTTTAGATCTACTCTTTAATGAATACATATCAAAAGTGATTTCAGCTACCCCCATATTAAGGAAACATGAACATAAATAATACAGAAGTCTGATTTACAAACAGACCAGTTTAGCTCAGTGAGGTTTCTTGGCTTTACTGCCCACCCCCCAAAAAAATCTACACCAGGTATTTTTTAAACAAAGTCTTTTCAGGCATTTGGCATAGTTTCCAGTTTTCAAAATAATCGCTTTGTATCTTAGATTATCTAGGACCTAAGTTATATGAAGCAATGTACTCTTGCACCTTTTTCTGTATTTTCATCAAACTCAAGTCATTGTTGTATGAAATCAATTTTTACAACACCATTATAAAAATAAATCTGTTACTCATCAAAAAATACTGTCTCGTCAAGTGAGATATAAATTTCTCTTGGGAAGAAAGAAGTTATCTTACTCAGAATAGATGCTTATATAGCACGTTTTCAAGGATTCAGATATAATCCAATTCAAATCATGCCCCACAGACAGACTAATCAGAAACCCTGATACAAGATTCCAATTGTGTAAACATTTTCCCGAGCCCCTATTATGTGTGCTTTCAGAAATTACTCAACAAGGATTTCCTAAGTACTAGTTAATGCTGTGAAGAATACTAACTAACCACAGGCCCATGTTATTAATAGTTTGTAATCTTGGGCTTCCCTGGTGGCGCAGTGGTTGAGAGTCCACCTGCCGATGCAGGGGACACGGGTTCGTGCCCCGGTCCGGGAAGATCCCACATGTCGCGGAGCAGCTGGGCCCGTGAGCCATGGCCGCTGAGCCTGCGCGTCCGGAGCCTGTGCTCCGCAACGGGAGAGGCCACAACAGTGAGAGGCCCGCGTACCGCAAAAAAAAAAAAAAAACAGTTTGTAATCTTATAGTAAAGATTTATAAAGGCTTTAATTAAAAAACAATATAGAAGCATAAAAAACTAAATTTAAATATATCTAGTATAGATGTTAAGTGACATTTCCTACACAGCCTCAGAATGGTGTAATGATATGCTCTAATTTATGTAACTCTGATCTAACCACAGTTTTATTACATGTAACAAAGAAAATCCCATCTTCCTGTATTCACACCAGCGCTGAAGGATCATTCTAGGAAATTAAGTTTCCACTGTAATACTTTAAAATGCATCTGTGTGAACTTACATGTGCTCAGGCCATACAAGCACACCATAGATTGTAATAAGTATTGGCATACCATTTTTCTGGGTTGCAAACTCATTTAGCACACTTGCTAAGAAGCGATGATAGATCAATTACGCCCTCTAGTGGTTTCTTGTAACCACCACCAAAGGTTGTGTAACAAAGTATTTACTTGTTTGAAAGAGGCACATCTTCCTAACTCTGAGCCGCAAGGGACACATTTGGTAACTGAGCCTATGAAATACTTAGGAGTCTTACCCAGCTCCTCACAATGGAATAAGAACAACCTACAACTCACATGTCATAAGTTGCATCATCCTTTACTTACATCAGGACTTCCCAAATTTTTATATGTCGTGGCCCACATAGAAAATTTTATTTTAAAACATGCTGGAGTAAATGAATGGATAGGGCTGATCCAGCTATCACAAGGATTGTGAGAATCAACTTCCCAGCACAACTGAGACGTATTTATGTGACAGGCTGGTTTGGAAGTTCTAATTCAGTCAATTAACTAATGCTTTTATATTCATTGAAAGTGTGAAGAATCCGCTAAGATTATGGGGGACGCAAAAAGTGAAATGTATTGCCACTCACCTACCTGGTCTTCTCCATAAAATTAATTCTCATAGAAGATTTATTTGGCATCTGAGATTCTTATCTGGGTTTCCTAATACCCCAAGTGATTCTTTAGTTTGTTGCATAAAAACTGCATGCTCTGAACCTGATTATTATGCAGTCATTCATGTCACTGTAATTTCTGTTCCCATGCCCACCAGAATACAAAGCACCGAGACCCATGTACATTCATTCGTCGTTCTTGCTTTGGTGCAGGCCCGTTTGTGTGTGGTGTATGTCCATGCCTGTGTGTATATACACCGTATGCAGAGGCTGCCAGTCACTCCCTGGTCTCTGTCCTAATCTAGATGTACATCACAAGCACAATCAAGACGAAAAGCAGTCGACTGGCCAAGCCGGTGCTGTGCCTCGGGACCCTCTGCACAGCCTTCCTGATGGGCCTCAACCGGGTCTCCGAGTATCGGAACCACTGCTCCGATGTGATCGCGGGCTTCATCCTGGGCACTGCTGTAGCCCTGTTTCTGGTAGGTCAGCTTCCCTCTACTTTTTTCCCTGCTGGTGCCCTCTGAAGGGCTGCCCAGGATCCTGGCAAGTCAGGCTCCCCAGACTCCAGTCTAAGTCCAAGGTCCTCTGGCCCCAACCTTGTGAGTTGCAGTTACTCGCCAAGTACCCTGTGCCCTTTCTTTCAGAAGTATGACTGCATATTCCCCCTGTGCGTCAGGAGTAGGATGGCTTCAGGAAGGACGGCTTGCTCCACTTGCCTCAACCCCGGCCTTGGGGCTGGGCAGAAGCAATTTAGCATACCTTCAAACCATGATTCTCTAAATACTTGTTCAGGACGTACTGGGAGCATAAGCTAAGTGTTGCTTGGGGGAAGAACAGAGAACGGAATATTGACGCAAGCAGGCAGCTCCTTCTCCAGCATTTCAAGAAACTCCACTCTGGCCCAGACTTGCATATCCCACTCAGAAATATGAAAACCCTCAGCTAACCACACCCAGACTTTTTAGGGGGACTCTTATCTGAACATGCCTCTTGGGCATCTCATTTCCACTGTAAGTGGCCTCTCAACGGCATAATACTTCCTGGAGAAGGGTTCTGGTTAACTTTTATTGCTTTTTTAAATCTTTACAGATTTGAGGTATGATAGGCATACAATAAATGGCATAGAAAGTGTATAATTTGACCAGTTTTGACCTACAGATAACATCCTTCTCTCCCACCCTTCCTTTCCCTTCATTCCTAAGCAACCACTGATCTTCTGTATTAGATTACCCTAAGATTTAATATTAATGGAATCATACAGTATGTATTTTTTATCCTGGCATCCTTTACCCAGCATAATTATTTTGATATTTATCCATGTTGTAAGCATGTTATCAGCAATTCCTTTTTCTTGCTGTGTAGTATTCCATTGCATGGGCATACCATAGAGGTTCAGCTTTAAAAATTATCTTCAAGGATTTAAAATATACCCAGAAGGGATTTCTCTGGTGGCGCAGTGTTTAAGAATCTGCCTGCCTATGTAAGGGACACAGGTTCGAGCCCTGGTCCAGGAAGATCCCACATGCTGTGGGGCAACTAAGCCCCTGTGCCACAACTACTGAGCCTGTGCTCTAGAGCCCACGAGCCACAACTACTGAGCCTGCATGCCACAACTACTGAACCCGCATGCCACAACTACTGAGCCTGTGCTCTAGAGCCCACAAGCCACAACTACTGAGCCCGCATGCCACAACTACTGAGCCCGCATGCCACAACTACTGAGCCCGCATGTCTAGAGCCCGTGCTCCGCAACAAGAGAAGCCACCACGATGAGAAGCCCTGCACCGCAATGAAGAGTGCCCCCCACTCGCTGCAAGTAGAGGAAGCCCGTGCACAGCAACGGAGACCCAATGCAGCCAAAAATAAATAAAATAAATTTATAAAATAAAATAAAACACACCCAGAAGGATTTACAGTAAATCACTAGGCCTGCAGATGTTGTGCATGAAATCAATCTCCTAATAACATTCAGCAGGCCTCCCCGAGGAGACAGAAGCCATCACAGCCTGGATGTCCTTCCTCCCTTTCTGTCCTTTCTGGTCCAAGGCACATGTTAAGACTAACATCACACGCAGATAGGTTTCACAGGCCTATGACCTAACTTCTCCTTGTCCTACCCCTTCCATACGGGGATTCTGTATGTATGTCCTCCCCAACATACAAAATGCACATATGCCTCTCCCAACCTCTAACTCAGAGTTTCCCAATATTCTTACCTGCTCAGATACACACAGAAAATGCTCGCATTTACTCAGAACATTAACTGGCAAGCTCCATTTGAATTCAAAATTATTTTTAATGGATCCAGTCTTTCTGTCTAAAGTAAATGATGAGGGACTTAAATGCAAATTCTCTGGGTGAAGCAGCAGGAAAAGTGGTGCTGAGATGATCCTGAGATGTTGAGCTCTCAGAAGGTATTTCCCTGAGGGTGCTTTTTAAAAGGGGGAGAGAATACAGGTGACTTCAAGAGAAGAGAGGATTTTACAGAGATCAATAGTACATAAGTGAAGGCTGGAACTCCAAAGGAACACTTTTGCTGTCCCCATCAGTCCTGGATCCAGCTCAACCCCAGCTAAAGAGAAAAAGCGGTACTGACTGTTCCAAGCAATTTCATGGGGTCAAAAACTTTGTGTTTGCCGAGGCCCCATACACAAATTCTGCTTTAACATTAAACTTGTGTTCTCTCAGTAACTTGCAGCCCTCTTTCCTACCACTTGGTTACTGTTAAGTCTTGTATTGCCTTCCCAATTGATGATGAATGTCAAAATTTGTTTTCCACAAATGATCTTTATGTAAGACCCACACCTGCTGTTGAACGGGTCTGGTAGGAGGCAGGCCACACTGTCCCCCACTGTATCTGCATGTACACACCTCACGTATACACTCGCCAAGCTGGGAAATGGGAGAAGCGGACCTTGTAGAAGAGAACGGAAGCGTTCCAAAGCAGAGACTTGGAGGAGGCCGAAAAAGGGGAGTCTGAACAGGAGCATATTCGTGGCCTGTGTTCATTATGGTTTTGTGTTTCTTATGAAGATGAAATTGGGGGAAGGGGAAGGAAGTTAGTTGAACAATTACTACATGCCCTACACTTTATATACACCAAATCATGAGCTCCCAGGACAACCCTAACAATGTTTTTTACTGAGGTAACTTTGGTTTATAATGTATGTTTCATGTGTACATTATAATTTGACGTCTGTATACAGATGCTCACCCCCAAAAGTCTACTTTTCATCTGCCACCATATAATTGACCCCCTTATCCTATTTTGCCCTCCCCCCACACCCCCTTCCCCTCTGGTAACCACCAATCAGTTCTGTGTTTGTTTTGTTTATCTTGCCCTAACAGTATTCTTATCCTCATTTTATAAAAGAGGAAAGTGAGGCTCGCGGATAAGTAACTTGCCCAATGGCCACCCAGCCAGTAAGCCAGGAATCTGACCTGCTCTCTCCAACCCCAGAGCTCCTACACCCTCCACTTCTCCCATTTCCTGAATGGGGGAAGTTTAAGCAGAGCTGGAGAGTAAGGTGGAGGAGAGCCAGGTAGAGAATACTCATGTGAATGTTCTGTGGGGTTTGAGGAGCTACAGGAAAGATTCAGAGGCACTGGATATAGAAAACACGATGCAGAACAATGGAAGAGAGTATGGAAAGAGACAGAAGATGGTTAGAACAGACTCAGTTATGAAGCGGCCTCAGTAGGAAATAAAGACAAGTGGGTAGTAATTTAGAGAGGGAGTTTTAATGGAAGCAATAGAAGTGCCACTAATAAATGATGTGACTTTGCTAAGTAACTTAAGGGTAATCATCTTAGGTAAGAGTTAAAGACCAGCTAACATTGCATTTTTGCTGTATGTTTGGCACTTGTTAAGAGGCAAAATCCTATAGCGGTGGTGTGATTTAGAGGCTATGGAGTTTAAATCTGTGTAACCTTGGGCAAGTTATCTAAATTCTCTGTGCCTCCTTATCTAAGTTGGAGAGGATAATAGTACCTCCCTTCTAAGATTGCTGAGTGGATTAGATGAAATAAGGTAAACCCTCAGGACAGTACCAGACACATAAGTGGCCCTCAGTAAATGTTAGCTGTTATTATGAGGTGCTTTACATTCATCGGGTCTTTTAATTGTTGTAAATCTATGAGGTAGGTATTATTCCCATTTTTACAGGTGAGGAAACAAGCTCAGTGGGGGTAGACTGAGCATCCCTGGCCATCTGGTGATCAAACAGATGCTCCCTCAGCACCTAGAATGTGCTCAGCAGGCAGCAGGCAGCCTGAACCATGCCCCAGGTCTTTCCACGGTCCCTACCCACTGGCTCACAAGTCACTATGCAACGACATTCTAAGGGGGAAGGCCTGCCACCCGCAGAGATGGCCAGGCATTGACAGCCGCAGTCTGACCCCAATCTTTTTTCCCCTCATCCTGCAGGGAATGTGTGTGGTCCATAACTTTAAAGGAACACAAGGATCTCCTTCCAAACCCAAACCCGAGGACCCCCGTGGAGTACCCCTAATGGCTTTCCCAAGGATAGAAAGCCCTCTGGAAACCTTAAGTGCACAGGTACAGTAAAGTGGTTTTAGCAAACCAAACCCGGAGGCTCCAGGCCTGTTATCTTGGAGGTCAACTAATCCATTTCTCTACTGAAAACAGGACATAACTGAATCCACCCAGCAACAATAAAAATCTGACATGAAGGCCCTCAAGAACTTCACAGCTTCCCTCAATTAATCCTGTATTCCTTCCAGGGCTTGGCCCTTCCTCAGGAAGCTCTTAGTCATGTCTAACTTAAACCCCAACTGCTTCAGGATACCTTGACCTCCAATGTAGTAACACACTTGTGAAATTTACACCAACCCTTGTGGGAGGCCAATTTGATTTAGTAACTAGGACAACATTTGGAAAGAGATGCTTTGTTAATGTGTGGCAGCACATTAAGAAAGGTAACTAAGTATCCTTTTGGATCTGTTTTGATGACCATCAAAAATTCAATGCAACAGTACCAACTGATCACTTATTTACACCAGGACCTTGCTTCATGCCAGAGATGAATAACTAGCCACATAGTCCTGTGCTCAAGGAACTCACAGATGATCAGGAAAGGTGTATGTAAATCAGTAATCATAACATGGCATGCTGAATCAGATACACGAAGCACTTTGTGAACACAGATGAAGAAGAAATTTATTCTAAGGCAGGGAAAGCCACGGAGAAGACTTGCCACCTGAAATGAGCCCTGAAACATGGTATAAAGCACTGACTTTTGCCTGAGACAGTTGCTAGGTGCTTTACAAATATATTTTTATTTGAACAAAAACTTACTGAATCAGTAGTATAATTCCCATTTCACAGATCGAGAGGGATATGAAAATAGCAACAGTAAATTTCTTCCCCAAGCCACATAGCCAGCAAGTGGGAAAACTGGCGTGAGTAGCTCTTTAAGCAGACAGAATGGGGATAACTAATAATAAAACAGGGTTTTTATATCATGACACGTTTGTCATGTAGCTGAGTCCTGCTAAAGTGTTTATTTTCTGTAATAGTCTATCTCGAAATCTTGTTGTATTTGGCATTTCCTTACTAAATCATTTTTACAGAGTGCAAGAGAAGCAAATCTCCTCCCACTGGAATTATCATGTACTTCCTATCGATATAGTATAAAATATTTCACTCTTTAAAGAGTAACTATCAGACATCTGAGAAACTATCCTACTTCTTTTCACATTTAATGAAGTCTAATTTTATTAATGAACCAGAAAAAAAAAAGCTATTTCCACCTTGGGAAAAATATTTAGGGCTCTCCATTAAACCCAGTGCCAAGTATTTTGTTCGTTTTCCCTTCACCTGTATTAAGGTGAAAATTTTGACTTGGTCCAATTAGAAATAACATAGTGAAAATTTTACTACTGATTTATTTATATGTAGCCAGTTAATGCAGGTTGAATGACGAATTAGCTAAATAATAAAACCACGTAATGAAATGGTGAAATAGACTCTCCCTAGTTTTTCTTCCCTGATTATCTTCTTGTACCTGGTGAGGTCAGAGTGGTTCCCTCTATTTTTTGAGATGAAGCAACTAATGACAAAGGTGAATTTGAAAAGTAAGCTGAGATGTTTGCCAAGTTCCACAAACATATCAGTCTGTCCTTGTAAATGCTGTCGACTTTACCCGGAATGTCCTGGTCAAAGAGCACCCTGTTTCTGCCCCATCCTTTTACCCAGCACTGCTCAAGCATCACCTTCTGTCTGAAGCCTTCTCCAGAATTCTCTCTTCTCTCTCAGGACCAGTAGTAGTTGACCAGGCCAAGAGACATCCAGGCCATGTTTTGGGGGATTCTACTTACATTGAAAAATGAAGTGCCAACCTGATTTCAAAACCTGCTATTCACAATATAGATTTTAAAAATTCTTTAAAAATATGTATTAGTTTATTATTCACTACAGGCAGTAGTTGAACTTTTCAAATCTGTCCATGTATCTTTATTTCCATGTATATCTCCTCATCTGGGCACAATTTGAGGCCTTCTGTGAATACCAGGCTTGGGTCAAAGAGACCCCAGGGCCCCAGGTGTGACTGCCCCTCACAATTAATGTCAGTAATCCCCTCATATCTGCCTCCCACAAGGACTGAGAGATTAAGTATATGAACCAGGTCTTTCTTACTCTCTATATTTCCTGGCATTCACTAGGGGTGAAATAAATATGTGATAGATGGACAGATGCAAGCCAGAACCAAAACCTGAACTAGACCCTCTAGTCAAAACTGAGAACCTAAAACTGGGCTCTAGTCAATATCTGAAACTCCATGGTAAATAGAAGTTTATGAGTAATGATGAACAGGACTTCTGCAGGCTAGTCAAAATAAAGCTACAGGAAGCCGGATGGAAAGTATTGCCTCCTACGTGATGCCTTCCATACTAGTTGTGCAATATTCAAGTAACGAAGCATCTGCTTTCCACATGGGTACTTAGGAGGATATACCCTTTATTTGTGGGTCAAGAAGAGAAAATGAGCATTTATTGCAAGCCCTCACATTCAGTCCTTACAATAATCCTGCAATTTGCATTATTATTCGACTTTATAGATGAAGTAAGGCAAAAAGAGTTTAAGTAACATGCTGAAGGTCACCCGGTCAAGATTAAGACCCAGGCCCATCTAATTCCAAAGGCCCTAAAAAAAAAAAAAAAAAAAAAAGGCCCTGCTTGCTCTTGTACACCACATGGCCTGACGTTTAAGGAAAATTCCATTTTGAAATCTACAACTCTCAGCATTGAATATGGAAACACGCTCTAGGGGACAGTGTGTGTGAGCTGAGCTGCACAGGGCTGGCAGAGTTTACACTGAGCTACACCTCTTCCAAAATAAATATGCCCTGTGTTTTCCCCTGTGGGCGAGGGCTTCCTGTGCAACAGCAGCAGCCATGGCTTCTACTAGAAGCTGCTCCTTTGTAATTTCTGGGATAGAGCCATCTTCCCGGGAGGGGGATCTGAGAGAAGATATGAACCTGTCTTTAAAGCACACATTCTCACATGTGAAGTCCATCCAGCTGTTCAGAGCACCTCAAGGAGAAGACTGTCTAGCTGGGGAGGGAACGCCCTCACCCTCCCTTCCCTTCTTCCAGAGACATCCTTTCCCCTTTGCCACACGGAGCCCCAGAGCTGCAGTGTTCTTTCCTACTCTCCAAAAGACCAACTCAAATTTGAGTATTTGCCTTCTGTGGTTGAGACGGTACATTTTCTAAAATCTTTCCCCAATACTAAAGAGAAACCAGAAAGTAAAAAATTACAGAATCCAAACGAAACAAAAATGGTCGAGTTTCCAAAGCATTATTTTGTGATGCAACAGAGCTGTTGTATCCTAGAGAGACCAGCTCTGAGCTATCCTCGTCCTGTGGCCTCACACCCACTTTCACCTGCGTAATCAAGCTTAGCGTTGAGCAACTGTGTCTTTGCTGAACACAGTTTATATTAACAGAGAAATGAGAGATGAGCCAGTGTGTTAACTCACTGTGTGTGGTATAAAGTCTCCCGTGTCTCCTGATGGGGGAGGGGCGATATAGGGGGGAGATGATATTTTTTTCTTTAACAAAAAAGAAGGATCCATCTATCTCAAGACTCAGATGCCTATGACCTTATTCCAGAAGATTCTGATTCAGCCATTCTGGGGTGCAAAGCCATATAAGAAAATAGTCCCAGAGGGATTCTAATGCTCGCCACCCCTTGATTTAGAACTAGTGATATTATAGACTTCAAATTATAAATAGAAAAATGAAAAGACTCGGAGAGTTAAAGAAATCTGCCCAAAGTCACCCAGTTAGTTATCTTAGGCTGTTAAACTACTTTATCTTTACCACCCACTTTTAAATGGACTCTTATAAACATATAAATGACCAAATTATTGACCAAAAGTTTAAAAAAGAAAGCATATTATAAAAGTAAAAACATAAACTTTTCACATTATGGCAAGAAATATAAAAACCTCAATTTTCACAAATATAGGAGATAAAAGAACCTTGAAAAATATGGAATATTCAGTTTCTAAAATTCATAGTTGAACTCTCAAGAATATACATCTCTAGTGTCCTAAAAACAAACAGGAATCTGGAAACCCATAATGAATTAGATCTAAAGCCACCATTTCTTAAGGTATTTACCAATCCCGTAGACTGGAAGTTTTAAGTTCAAACAAAAGAGAAAGACTTGGGCCTGAAAAAAGGTGGGATTATATATAAGTTATATAAAACCAAAGACATAAGGTTTATTATGAACAAACCATATAAAGAAAAATTAATGGAACTACAAGGAAAAGTGGACGAAGCTGCAATCATAGATTTTAACCCTTCTCTCGGTAATAAGCAAATGAAATATAGTAAAAGACGATTAATAAAGTTGATCTAAGGCACATATATAATCCTTCTCAAAACACACAAAACGTTTAAAACAGACCACGTGCAAGGCTATAAAGCAAATCAAGAAACTTCAAAAGCATCTAGATAACATTCTCTGGAAATTCAAAGACTTTAAACCAAAAACCCCTGTGCATCCGAAAATATTAAACTCATTGCTCTGGAACTCATGACTCGGAATATATCATATGGAAATTTTTCAAAGATTAGAACTGTTCAAAATTAAAGCCACAATGTTAAAAAAAAGATGTGGGATGAAGCTAAAGTTACTTTTAGATCTTCAAATGTTTCATAGAATATAGTTAAGTATGATATAAGACATGGTCTTATTTGGGTTGAAAATCAGGGAAGTTTTAATAGAAGAGGTAACAATTCGAGGGTCCTTGGAAGAGCATGTCAGGGAGTGGGAACAGAATGAACTTGAGACAGGAAAGCAAGAGGATATTCTGGGGAGAATGTGTGCATGAGTCAACTAAGGTTTTATCTGCTTGTGTTCGCAGAATCACTCTGCCTCTATGACTGAAGTTACCTGAAACGGCTGACGTGTCACAAGCTGCTTTTTTTTTTTTTTTTAAATCACCCTCCAATTCGATACTTCAAGGCACACAGTTACTTGATGTCAAACTGTGAAGACAAGTATTATGTTTATCTAGTTAGAGGCTAATGTTTTGTACATTTTTTGTATGAGGAAGTGATGTAGCTTGCCCTGATTTTTTTTTTTTTTTTAGTCAGCTTTAATATATTTATGCCAGAATTTTAAACAAAATTTTCTTCTTCAGGTGTGCATTGAAGAACCACATTTATTCAATGGTTGATGTTGTTTTGTGATATTTGTACACAAACCTTCTTTTCTCAGTTTTATAGACACTGAAATGAAATAATTCACTTTAATCTTTTATTATCACAGTTGCTGCCTCCTCCAGAATTTTTGAATTTAAAAATAAACTTCTGAGTTGCAGGGAAGACAATGTTGGTTTATGGTAAATCGCAAGATCAATTGTGTAGAAAGAAGTATTGCTTTGAAAAAGAACTTTTTCTGATTCCTTAACATGTGATTGCATTCTAAGTTAAAGTAACATATTAATAAAATCACCTAAGTTACATAAACAATGGCAGGAAATCCTGGATTTGAGGACTGTTGGGTATGATTCTTAGGTAATGGCCTCTCCTGGTTAAGAAATTCAAGATCTTTCTGCAATTATGTCTTTGGGCTGGCAGGTGACACTGCAGCCTTCTTTCCCAAAACACTGCCAGTACCAGCGTCCCCTGTCAACTCAGTTTTCTAGATCATATTGTATGGACTTTATATGAAAATGAATATTTTACAGTTTGCACAGTATTATTTTGCAGAAAGGGTATCAGAGCATCTACAACCTAGAGCCCCAGAGCAACAGCTTGACTTTGCGGCTTTTAATTGTTCTAGAATTTTAACTGCATCACATTTTTCTAGCATGGTAATAACTAATGTGTAACTTCCTTGAGAGCGGGCGCTCCCTTGTCTGTATCTATCAGAATGTTTTCTCGACACTTCCACGTTGGTTCTTCTTAGCTTTTTTTGTACATATTTTTTTTCTAAAGAAAAAAGTTATCACAAAATGTATCTTGGCTCGTGTCCTTTGTTTGAAACTTCATCCACTGGGCAAAGGTATTTGAAGAGTCACAATGACGTGACCTCAATAAGTGTTTATCCTCCTCAGTTCCAGGCCTATGGGATCAATCCTAATAGAGGCATGACTGATATGTCCTTTCATGAAGGAGTGTGTGTTTAGACAAAAGAATTCTTGAAATTAAGACACTCGGAGGCACATTCTGGATGCCTAGCAAGCCACCTTTGTCTTCAGCTTGCCCATAGATACTTCTAAGGTGTCAGTAAAAAGTCAGAATCATTTTTAGGAAAAGTTACCTCTGCTAAAACTCATCCCCCATCTCATTCAGGCCTAAACTTATTTGCACTTACATGTATATACACTCACACACATCTTTTGAGTGAAGTCTGACTAAAAGTTGGGAAAGTGGGCAAGAAAGGAAAGTGTTGAAAGCCCTACTCATCCCCGATGCTACGTCACAACCATAATCTGGTTGTTCAAAACAAGGAACCCAGAGAAGCTGTGATGACCCCAAGGCGGTGCTATACACGTCAGCATTGATATTAGAATCCAGGTCTGACCAACTCCAAATTCCATTCTTTCCACTACACCAAAATGTCTGCAAACCAAGTCCACATCTTTTCAGAGGTTTTTCAATGTCATCTACCTACTTAGGTATTAGAGTATAATTAGATGGTGTAGCTGACCAAAGCACATCATGAGAAAGATGCATTCTAGTTATGAGAAGGAATAATTTGTAAGCTCTGAGGCTTCCAATCTTGTATAAACTACCTAAGTATAATGTTGCCCAACTTCAGAGTGATTCATCTTCTAAATATATAATTTTTTAATAATGGCAATGAGAGCTCAGTTTCATTGTTCATAAGACATTCTGAAAAATACTGGCAGACTCTATTGATTTTACATTGCCCATCTCTTATCACAATGGGAGACCATCTAAATATCTACCAGATATGGCATTTCCAAGAACATAAGTTGACCAAGTGAGGGTTACCCTTCTCCTCTTTTCTCTGGTTTCGATCTGGAAGAACCAATTAGAAGTGTTCTGAGATCTCTGGCCACAGACTCCAGTTTCCTGGCCTTGATATGTTATTGATGACTTCAGTGAGGGATGCTCCACAGGACACGACACTGGGGCACTTGGAACTAAGGACCATCTCTGGGCTCACATCCCTGGGATGACGGAGCCAGTCTGATTCCTCCCATTATGACAAGGCAACCTTAGTGATACCCCTGATTTAGCCCCAAGTCATTTCACTGGCTTCACATTGATCTTGGAAGCCTGCCATTTGAGATTCATTTCATAAGGCTAGAGACCCCCCACATGGGCCTTTTACCCAGGACAAAGCCCTCTGTGTAAGTAGGAGGAGTGGTCACTATCACCTCAGGATGAAATCTGCAATGAGCTTTTCTTCCTCTTTTTAAAGAAAGCCCAGAGGAGCCTGAGAAGTCTGACTCACTGTGAGAGGGAAGCAGGAAGAAACAAAAGAAAGGCTGATATAGTGTGTGGACATAAGCAATTTCATGAGACTGTTAGCCCCTGAGGATATTTATGACATCTTTCAGTTCTTTGATTCTGCACCCAGAATAGGATCTGACAGAGCCAAGTCTGTCAAATAGACAGGTTCCAGGGTTCCACTTAATTTGTCTGAAGGAGACTGTGACTCACTTGGAAATAAAGAGAATTTTGCATGGGGCCTGAAGGTAAATGAAAGATAAGTGTATTTAGATACAGAAATAAGCGTGAGGAAACTGCACTTAGCAGTTATGAAGATGTGGGTGCCTCTCTTGGTAAATTCTAGAGCTCTCTCTAATTAGACTATAATAGACAGAAGGACTGTATGTAGCTCCAGTGAATCAGAAATGCAAGCAGGCATAATCCCATATACAGGAGGAGGAGCAGACATTATTGGTATGATTTAAAGAGCAGAAGAGACAGGAATAGCATTTTTGTTTCCAATAAATTGCCTTGACTTCCCTATTATATGCAACTACCAGAACTTCGAGGGTGTTTAAGTGTCTTGGAGGCACACACAAATACCAGATTGCCCTAGTTCGTTGTAAGGAGGTTGCCTTAAGTCTGTTACGCTATTCTTGCCCTGCTGAACTCAAGATGTGTACTAGAACTTGTCTGTTATTTACTGTCATCCCTTCTACTATCATGGGAATTTTGGAATGAACATCAAATCTCTTGCTTGCATCCTAGTTCTTGGTCCAAATATCCCAGGATTGAGTGATACAATCATTCAACAGGTATTTAGTGAGCATCTATTATGTGTCAAGAGTCATGCCAAGAACTGGGAATATGCAACAAAATTAACCTACTTCTCACCCTTATGGAATTTTGGGTCAAGTGGAAGAAAAGGAGGACCACAAAACATTTAGTGCTTTGAAGGGAGACCTAATTTAGATAGGGCAAGTGTTATGTCTTCTTTAAAGTGACATACACATTACAATGAGTTGGAGATGAATAGACAGAAAGTAGCCAAGAGAGCAGCATGTACAAACGTCCTGGGGCAAAAATGAGTTTTACACATGTGAAGAACTGAAAGAAAGCCAGCGTGACACCCACTATCGGGTACCATTCCAGGGGAAGTTTAGGGCCTGAGGCCCCCTACCTTTTGCCGAGTCCTTTGTGGGGGTCCAGCTCTTCTCTGTGTTAAGACAGCCGCCAGCAGAGTGGCCTGTTGTTTCATTCTCCATTGTTCCTTTTCCCTAAACATGGTCCCTGCCATTAAAAATTTTAAAGGCAATTTCAGCAAGCTAAGACATAGGCATTCCTAAAGCCCCTTCCTAAAGCCCCTTCCACCTTCTGCATTTTCCTTTGTGTATTAGAGGCCCTCTGACCAATAAGTCATATTAACCATCTTTAAATTCTCTGGGCCTCAGGGGCTGTATCTGTATACGCCCATAGGCTTTAAAGATCCTCTTTAGAAATTCTGAAGGCTCCTCATTCCGTTTCTGCATTCCCTCCTGTGCTTCATTAAGGCTTCTTTGTTTCGGCCCCATCTTCACAATCCTGCAAGAATGCAGTCTCCATAATGTCCAAGTTTGGGCCTATCCCCAGCATCACATCCCAGTTAGGATGCATTGCTGGTTCAGCTGTGCTGACAGCAGCCTGTATCGGGCCGCCAGGGGTTTCTGAATGAAGCTCACCTGCCTCCTCCCCAGCTCTACCCAGCACCATTCTACATGCTCCTGAAATGAGGAGGGTGGTTAATAAATTTTGAACACCGGCCCAGGTCGGGTTGTGGGTTGCAAGAAATCGATGAAAGAAAGTTTTCCATTCTCTTTGGGTCATCTCTATAAGTTGACATACTGTTTAATTCCAATTAAATCTGAAGTTGAAAAAGGAGAATGGGCCCAGGTCAATCCCATTGGCTGCCCCATTTCAGCAATCACACCTCCAGTGGGGGCTTGCCTTAAGGGATTTTGCCCCACCTGACAAGATCAAAAAACAAAATCCCGGGCCTTTAACCCAGGTAACTCAACGGCTGTAACCTTTTATATTGTCTGCCCACATCCCACCAGGTGGGTTTCCAACCCACAACCGGGTCAGGATCGCACAAACAACCTGGGCATAGGTGTGTTTCTTTTAACGAGGTTACCCAAAAGACATCTTCCAAACCCAAACACCCAAAACCATTTTTTTTTTTTTTTTTTTTTTTGCGGTACGCGGGCCTCTCACTGTTGTGGCCTCTCCCGTTGTGGAGCACAGGCTCCGGACGCGCAGGCTCAGCGGCCATGGCTCACGGGCCCAGCCGCTCCGCGGCATGTGGGATCTTCCCAGACCGGGCCACGAACCCGTGGCCCCTGCATCGGCAGGCGGACTCTCAACCACTGCGCCACCAGGGAAGCCCCCAAAACCATTTTTTCACTGCAAAACGAAACTAAGCGCTGAAGGTTGGTGGCACCTCCCCAGAGAAATCCCAAGGACGGTCCTATTACAAATGCACCAGGCAGCTGCTTGGATTCGTGCACAGGCTCTCAGCACCAGCAAGAGGCCAACAAACCAACAGGCAAAAGTCGCATCTGAACTTACCTCCTGGTTGACCCACCAAATTTGTTACTGAGCCAGGTTCATTTTTCAAGAGGCACAGCAAGCCAAAACGCTGAGTCACCAAGGCTCGAAGCAGAGGTTTTACTCCCAAGGCAGCCAAGAGAAGAAACCGGAGAACAAACCTCAAATCCATCTCGCAGAAAACAAGGGGCTGGGTTATTTATGGGATGACCAATAAAGAAGCAGGGAAGGCTGAGGCGTGGGGGGAGTGGGGAAAGGTGATTGGGAAAGGGTGCGCGATAATCGTGGTCCTGCACAGGTGTAGCTAAGCTACAGGCCTCTCTACGTTCAAAAGGTCACCCAGCAGACACTAGCACCTGCCCAGCTGGAGGGTCGATGGTGCTACCCTTAACTAGCTCAAGTTGAACTATACACAGCTGAGACTCCAAGGTCCTGGAAAATAACTTAGGCAAACATCTTGTTTAGGCTAGGAGCTGCTTGGAGGACATGCAAGTGTTAAAACGACCTTGATTAATGAAGGCAAGTGAAATGGATTTGACTAATCATTACTCAGTTTCAGATAGAACCAGGGGAAAAATAAAAGCAAGGAAATGCGATGAGAAAAGCATGTAAATACATTTTCAAATATTATCTTTATCACACCACATATAAGCTCAAAAAAACATTTATTAATTGATGGTGGAATCATCACTAATTTGTGTCCAGAATTTGACATCCCCTACCCATACCCCATCTTGTAATCAGGGTGTCTAGAAAACCATTTTATTAGTTAAAATGTTGCTTGGTTAGCATGAAAAAAACATTCTTTTAAAGGTGAATAGTGTATGCAGATCATTGAATAAGCCATGGGAAAGGCCTGCTGCACAGTCCTGGTCCCGCGGGTAAGATAACTTTTCTATTGTTGACCCATCTATATTTCCTCTATTGGTGGATTTTCTTCTCTGACCCAGTTTTTCTCCTTCAGGGCAATGATGGATATTCACTAAATCTTTCTCCCTGAGGCCAGAACACACCTCTGGTTGGTCTGAATTTTTCTTTCTGTATGTGTGGTATTATCAGTTAAAGTATTGTAAGGCTCTCTGTCTTTGAACTAGTCTGTCTTTTAATATTATGTGTTGAGCTAACCAAACTAAAAAATTATAAAGACACCATATCCAACCTAAATTCTAGTGGAAGCCATAATATAACAGACAAGAGAAGATTGGATTATTTCATCCCTAGCTACTGCGACCTGGGTAGATACTGCTGTCAGGCAGGTGAAATAATAGTTACATGAGTTTTGGAGGAAGACTATAAACTCAATCCCATTGTAAAGTCATCTATACTTGTGTGGGCTTAGGTATGTTAAAACTCCTCAAGACTTAGTTTACTCACCTGTAAAATGGAAATAATTTAGTGACTACCTATCCTGTGATGGTTAATTTTATGTATCAACTTGACTGAGCCATAGGGATCCCAGTTATTTGGTCAAACGTTATTCTGCATATGTCTGTGAAGGTGTTTTTGGATGAGATTAACATTAAATTCAACAGACTGAGTAAAATAGATTGCCCTCCCTAATATGGGTGGCCCTCACCCAATCAATGGAAAGCTGAATAGAACAAAAAGGCTGACCTTCCTTTAAAAAGAGGGAACTCCTCCTGCCTAGCTGTTTGAGCTAAGACGTCTGTCTTTTCCTGCCTTCAGTCTCATACTGAAACATCGGCTCTCCTTGGATCTCGAGTCTGCCCGCTTTCGGACTGTAATTTACCCTATTAACTATTGTGGTTCTCAGGACTTCAGACTCAGACTACAATTACAGCATCAGCTCTCCTGGGTCTCCAGATTGCCGGTTGCAGATCTGGGGACTTAGCCTCCATAACCGCCTGAGCCAATTCCTTATAATAAATTTCTTTCTCTCTCTGTATATTTATCTTGTTGCTTCTATTTTTCCAGAGAACCCTGACTGAGATTGCGGTACTGAGAGTGTTTCTAAAGAAACAGTTTTAAGGATGAATTTTCTGAATTGGTTCTGGCGTTTCTGGAACTGGCTCTTCAACCTGATTAGATTTAAAGTTGCTAATAACTCTATTTCAAGTAGTAAGGAGAATACTGATAGTCTATGGCATGACCTGGAAATGAAGATATGAAAAATATCACCACTGGATACTCCTCATCAACCTCTTATAAGAAGCAAAGGGGGACTTCCCTGGTGGCACAGTGGTTAAAAATCCGCCTGCCAATGCAGGGGACATGGGTTCAAGTCCTGGTCTGGGAAGATCCCACATGCTGCAGAGCGACTAAGCCCATGCGCCCCAACTACTGATCCTGTGCTCTAGAGCCCGCAAGCCACAACCACTGAGCCCGCATGCCACAACTACTGAAGCCCACGCACCTAGAGCCTGTGTTCCGCAACAAGAGAAGCCACTGCAATGAGAAGCCCGCTCACTGAAACGAAGAGTACTCCCTGCTCGCCACAACCAGAGAAAGCCCGCACACAGCAACGAAGACCCAATGCAGCCAAAAATAAATAAATTAAAAAAAAAAAAAAACTAAAAATAGAGCTACTATATGACCCAGCAATTCCACTCCTAGGTGTATATCTGGAGAAAACCATAATTCAAAAGGATGCATGCAACCCAATGTTCATTGCAGCACTATTCACAATAGCCAGGACCTGAAAGCAACCTAAATGTCCATCAACAGAGGAATGGATAAAGAAGATGTGGTACATGTATACAATGGAATATTACTCAGCCATAAAAAGGAACGAAATAGTGCCATTTGCAGAGACATGGATGGACCTAGAGATTGTCATACAGAGTGAAACAAGTCAAAGAGAAAAACAAATGTATAATATCACTTATATGTGGAATATAGAAAAATGGTACAGATGAACTTAATTGTAAAGCAGAAATAGAGTCACAGATGTAGAGAACAAACTTATGGTTACCAAGGGTGGGATGAACTGGGAGATTGGGATTGACATTTATACACTACTATGTATAAAACAGATAACTAATGAGAACCAAATGTACAGCACCGGGAACTCTACTCTATGCTCTGTGGTGACCTAAATGGGAAGGAAATCTTAAAAAGAGTGGATATATGTATACGTACGACTGATTCACTTTACTGCACAGCAGAAACTAACACAACATTGTAAAGCAACTATACTCCAATCAAAATTAATTTAAAAATAATAATTATTGGTTGCAAAAAAATTAATATGAAATTAATGGGGTTGTCATGGAGAAAAGATGTAATGCATGCTAAAGTTCTTGTCTGTTGGGGCAGAAAAATAAATATACCGATTATATCTCTTACTTTTTTATTATGAAAAATTTGCAAGCATACATAAAAGTAGAGAAAACAAACTTCACTATACCGATCATCTGGATATAATAACTTTTCACATTTGCCAGATTCCTGTAGTATTTTAAAACAATCCCCAGATACTGCAACGCTTCACCTCTAAATATGTCAGTATGCATCTCTAAAAAGTTACTTTTTTACATAACCCCAATACCATTTTGACCCCTAACAAGATAACAATTTCATAGTATCGTTTAATATCCAGTCATATTCAGAGTTCTCTAATTATCCCCCAAATGTCTTTTTACAGTTACTTTGTTCAAACCAGGCCCACACATAGCATTTGGTTAATATGCCTCTTAAGTCCCTTTTAATTTTGAACAATCCCCCAGCTCACTCCAATGCAAAAAGGAAAGCAAAATCCCACAAAGTGAAAAATTCCAAATTTTTTCATGCAATTAACTTGTGAAAAGAGACAAAGTCAGTTGGTAATTAACTTGTGAAGAGACCAGGTCATAGAATGATGGACAATCTATGTTTGTCTCCTTGTAGTACCATTTAAGTTGTTCACTAACTACCACATTAGTAAGAAGTTTGATCTAAGGGCTTGATTAGCTTCAAGTTGAACAGTGTTGTTAGAAATAGTTCTAAGCAGTGCTGGGCACTCCACATTACATCTTGTCATGAACCACAACAAGTCAAATTGACCATTTTTAGAGATGCTAAATTTGATCAGTGGGTTCAGGTGGAGACAATCTGACCCCTCCATTGCAAAGTGAGGTCCTTATAACCAGCAAGTTATCTACAGGATGATACTTTGTACTTTGGTAAAATTACTCTTGGGTTTAAGGGTGGGGGGAGGGAGGAAGCAAATCAGAAACTATTTAGACATTAACAAAATGAGAACACTGCATATCAAAAATCCAGGAAAACACAAATATGGCAGAAGGAATGAACTTATTTCAAAGAAGCATACACTGATGAATCAGGAAAAATTAGATTTGGCCAATAAACAACCCAAAAGCTATTCTAAGAAAAGGTTAATAAAATAGACAAATATTTAGCAAGTCAGACTGAAAGGAAAAGGAGAAAGCATGCAAATAAACAACAGGGGATATGTAAAAAATTATAAGAGAAAAATGTGTTCCAGAAAATAGGGGTGAAATTCTGAGAAAATATAAATGACTAGGTTGGCTTCAAAAGAAATTTTAAAGCCCAAACTAGTCAATATGAGAAACTGATCTAGTAGAATTAGATGAATAAGCAAAATTAGTCCATTAATGAATGCAATTCACCACATTAACAGATTATAGGAGAAAAGCATCATGAAAATGATAATAGCTAACTCTGATATAGAATTGCTATGTGCCCGGCTCTCTTCTAATCACTTTAAATATAGCTCATTTAATTTCACTAAATGCTCCAAAGGCACTTGAGCATTTAGCCCCACTCCTGATTAAAATTATAAAAAAGAAATATATTTTAGGAATAAAAAGAAGCGTCACTATTCTAAAAAAGAATTAATGTATCTACTGGAAATCTCTAGCAAGGATTACCCTTGATGGTGGCATCAGGAACTTTTCATATCAAATGTCAAATTCAACCCACAATGGTTTAAACAGAAAATGATTTCACAAGTGACTTCAAAGTTCCAGAACATTCATCTAGATTGGCGATACCTGGATCCAAGGTTTCCCTTACCGGGGTACAAAAGGTTATTCAATTTGCAAGGGTATCACAATTTTGAAATAGCAACGTACCTGGTGCATATAAACCAAGATTCAATTTACAGAAATTCAAAGAACATACAATTTTGTCAGAAATATTTCAGATGCACCTGATTCTTTGACTTTGTCCAATTTCCTTCCAGTTGATTCAAGATGACTGTGAATCTAGAGAAATCAGGAGTCCCCTCCCCCACTCACATCCCTGCCTTATCCAATTTTTTTGTTTCTCCTCCCCTATCATCACCCTTAGAGTGTGCTTCTGCTCTGAACAAGGTGTTGCCTGAAGAATTTCTGGATCTCTCCCCAGGCGTGCTCCTGGGCTGCCGCGTGGCCCACAGGGTCCCCCCCCCAAAGCAGGGGGCAGAAGAGGCCGCGGCTCCAGGACGCATAGCACAGGGGCAAATAGGGCGGCTCTATGAGGTGGCCCGCCCCGGGGTAGAGCAGCATCCTTCCGCTGCTTCTGCCGTGCCTCCGCAGCTGGTCCAGGGCTTGCTCAGCGTACTCTCTGCTATTGAAGCATTCGTCATCCTCCCCTATAATGAAGAGGATCGGACCCTGGGCCTTTTCAATAGGAAGCACACTGTGTTGATTCAGTGCATCTCGGGGGTTCCCCTTGTAGTGACGGAGGCACAAAGCGCCCATGATGTTGAACTCCATGCGCTCCGGCAACGAGGGGATGGGTGTTATAACCAGATCCCGGTACTTGAGCGGAAATTCAAAGATGGCATTGCACCCATTGATGCAGACAGTGGCTGCCACCTCCTTCAGGTAGCAGGCCATGGCCAGCCCGATCTCTGCACCTTTGCTCACAGAGATCACTCCAATTCCTGGCTTTTGGATCTGAAGGAGAAAATAAAGGAAACCCATTACAGGACATTCTCTGAGAAGGAGCTGTCCTACAGGCCAGTAAGCTAGTATGATGGGAAGAGTCTGAAAATGCGGGGTGGGAGTCCTGGCACTAAGGTTTACCAGCTTTGCGACTGAGAGAGAATACTACCTACTTACCCTCCCTAAGCCTTATTGTCTTATGGGGGTGATAATATTACCTACCTTGTAGGACAGTTATGAAGATCAAGCAAAAAAAACAGAAATTAAAACTCTTCACCCAAAGCAGAGCTCTATAAAGGCAAAAAGGGTCTAATACACCAGCAACATTAGACATCACAAGAGCAGAGGCAGGTAAGATTTTTGAAGAATCGAATTCTTCTCTCCAGCTAGTAAAAGAGGTGTCCCAGTTTCTTTCAAATATTAGGTAAGTGTAATTCATATTTAAACAGCATTTTACAGCTACAAAGGATTTGCATATTTGTTAAACCAAAGGCTAATCCTGGAAGGATTGGGAGTGTAAAGATGAAAGACTTAGATTCTGTAAAAATTGAATGTCAGTTCCCAGTCCACTAGGAAAAGTAGTAGGTCACAGGAGGGAGTCCTTAACTTTGTGGTGGGCCCAGGGACCAGAGGGAAGGGAAGACATCTGAGGGATGAATGAGGAAAGGAAGGGCATTCTGGACAAACAATAGCAAATACATAGTGACCCTGTGTGTTTACTTTGCTCACAGTTGTATCCCAGCACCTTTCTATCATCAGAATCACCTGAAAAAAAAACTTTTAAAACTTGAGCTTTCTGAGATCCAGTTTTTGTTTGTTTGTTTGTTTGGTTTTTTGCAGTATGCGGGCCTCTCACTGTTGTGGTCTCCCCCGTTGCGGAGCACAGGCTCCGGACGCGCAGGCCTAGTGGCCATGGCTCACGGGCCCAGCCGCTCTGCAGCATGTGGAATCTTCCCAGACTGGGGCACGAACCCGCGTCCCCTGCATTGACAGGCAGATGCTTAACCACTGCGCCACCAGGGAAGCCCCTAAGATCCAGTTTTTTGAGAGCTACTTCAGTAGGTCTGAGTGGGCCCAAGAATCTGATACTATAAAATATCCCCAAGGAAATCCAGTGTGCATCCACACCTGAGAACCATCCACGTGAGGAGTGGATTGGGAAGTGAGGGAGGAGGGCTATAAATGGAGACGGGAAATTGATTAATGCACTATTGCAGCATCACAGCTGAGCAATGATGAGGGACTAAAACAGCGGCAGGGAGGGTGAAGAGGGTGTGATGTACTGAGAAAGAACCTAAAACACTTTGGGATGGGTTGAGGGTGTGGGGAAAGGAAGAGGGAAGAAGCCAGATGGGCACAGGTGACAAGGTGGATTTATTGAGCGTTTACTATATGCTCGGCCCTCCAACAAGAAAACGGGGATTCAGGAAGTGTAAGTCTCGCTCAAGGTTACAACAGTATCAAGGGGCAGAGGTGGGAATTGAACCTCTTCTGTGGAATCTGACTACAAATTGAATTTTGGCAATTGCCCTTTCTCCTCATACAATGTCACGAATAGTTAAATTTGAAGTGAAAAACAAAATTAACTTGAAAACATTTCACCTGGGCTTTAATTCCTTCTAGGCAATCCTTTAAACAGAGCCAAATATGCTTGGGAAAATCACGGGTGTATTTGATTATGACGATAACACTGAAGATGGGGATACCGGTGATGCTGCAATAGCAAACATATCCTATCTCTTCTTGAGAAGAGTCAAGGCTCCAGGAGAGAACGATGTAAGCTGGGGAGTCAGGATGACTTAACGGTTTGGAGCAAAGACATTGCCCCAAGGGCTCTGTCACTTACTGGCCGTGGAGTGTTGGCCTCTTACTTAACTGAGATGGGTATGCCTTCTCATCTGAAAAATGAGGACCATGTCAAAAGTACTAACTTCACACAGTAATTATGAGCATTAAATGAGATAGTGCATATAAAGTATTGAGCACAGAGTCTAACAAAGAGTCACTTAATATAAACATTAGGTGATATGGTTGTTTTACCCTGTCAGGTTGAACTGTAAGAAATACCTGATTTTTGAACTAGCAAATGAAGAGAAGCATAATATACCCACCATTTATTGTCTTCTTTGTGCCAGTAAGCACTAGGCTGATCCTAATCAACCCAACAATCCTACAAGGTACGTATTATTATCTGCATTTTCACTCAACAGTGCTGTGCCCAAGTCTAAACAGACTGGTAATATAGGCAGAACGGACATTTGTGATTTTTTATTGTTTTGGCTATAATGTTGCCAGGTAAAATGAAAAGTATTTTAAATACCTTGGGATGAGCTAGTAGCAAGTTGGTAGCTTCCTCAAAATATTCCAGGTCCACCTCCTGCAACTGCTTGGGCAGGTCTGCGTAGGCAAAATATGCTAAGGCCAGCACTGCAAAGCCATGGGCAGCCAGAAGACTGGCCCGATACTCAACTAGACCCCCGATGCCCCCAAACAAATCAATGAGTCCTGGGAAAGGGCCTGCCCCTAAGATCAAGAAAAAAGAGAAGAGAATGAGATCACAAAGACTAACAAGAGGGTCAAGGAGGTGCCAGCAAAAGTACAGGCTGAGCAGAATGAATTCCACCTTCACACACACAACGAAACGGCTTATTACTTTTAAAATATTGTGGGAAATACTAGTTTGCCAACAGTTTGATGCCCTTTGCTTTTGTTTTTATTTCCATGAACCATGTCTTCTAGATCATGAAAGATTAGTCTCACCTGGAGGGAGGAAAAGGGCTCCTCGCACACGACCTTCTTGGACCTGCACCCGCTGTGTCTGAGGGCTGGAGAACCAACGCTGCACCACCTGGCTGGCCCTGGGCTGAACCTCCCCTGACTTTTGTAAATAAACGGAGTCATATAGCTCCAGAGTGATCCAAAAGGGGCTGTTCATCACATCTTTCTTAATCTGCCTCTCAAAAGCCTTCTCCGGCTTCAGAGACCAGAAGAGGCCCATAGGGTGGACCCCCACGTAGTGGCCCCCCAAGGCAGGAGCCTGCTTCAGGTCCAGCTCACCAGCCTTGCTGGCCCTGTAGAAGGCTCTGGACTGGTACAGATTCCCCTTCTCATCCTTCATAGATGCCATGAGTGTCACCGTCTGCAGTGGGGGCAGGCCTGTCACTCGGATGTGCACGGGCTCATCCGCGAGGGCACTTGCCGGGGTGGCTGTCAGCTGGAACATTGGCAACCGGCAAAGGGACCAAGTGGTATTTCCTACCCTGCAGTGAGAGAGAAAACTCTGAGTTGGAGACTTCAGTTCCAAGGAAGAGGCCCAGACAAGGCTTATATTAGGTCTGGCCAAGGCAGATTTCTAGATACTAGTACAAAATACACAGGACATTTGGAGGAGGGAAAATAGGGTGTTGCAGACAGTACTCATTATTCTCATTTTACATATGAGGAAACAGGTTAAGTGACATGCTCAAAGTCTTGTAAATAATTAATAGTAGAACCTGAAATTCAAGCTAGGTCTGCCACTACAGCCTCCTGTCTTATCCATTACAACACTGTAGGAAATCTTAGTTTTGTGGTTTTGAGTAAGTTGAGCTTCATATCTTCAGTTGAGATCATTCCCAGGTGACCTATTTCACTGGTGTTTGTTAGGATCCGAGGGGGTAATGCATGATTAAGGGTTTATTGGAAGGATCAGTGCTGCTTTTCAACTCCCATACCTACATAAACAAGAAACATGTTATGCTGTTGTTTCTTTCTTTCTTTTCTCTTTTTTTAGTTTCCAATCCCTCCCTGCCATTGTAAGACGGACTGCCAGCTCTTTTCAGAGTTCCCATTATTTGTTCTTTTTAAGGGAAAATAAAACTTCATGATCTGCTTTTGTGGCTTTCCAACAGAGTGATAAATATAAAATATTGTTTGTAGCAAAGAGAATGAAATATACATTTGATCAGCTATTTCATACTCTCCTCATTTTATGAGCAAAATTTGGGGTACTCTCTCCCTCCTTCCTCCCTCTGTACATTCCTTCTTTCTTTACTTTCCCTCCTTTCTTCTATACCTCATTCCACAAAGGATTTGAACCTGTTTGTAGATAAAGGAGGCATAAACAAATAAAAATAAAACAGGATCTGGGAAAATATGAACTAGCATCAGAGACACTGAATGAATGACAGCCAAAGGAAAAAAGGCAATCTCTCAGTTGTGTTGTTCTAATTAGCCTCATAGAAAGGGTTACCAGTTTCTCAAAGGAAAGGAAAAAGTGAGGCCTTTCCAATATTTTCCTAAGAGAAATTTCTCGTATGAAACTTTGACATAGGTGTGCATCATTTTTCCAACAATATCTTCACACAAATGGTAGTAACAGGTGTTCCCTCAGAAAGCTTGATCCTCCAAGGGATCCTTGATTTTATTTTACAGAGGAATGCAAAGTGAAGGCTTTGGGGTTTAGATTTGTGAGCAGAAAAGATTCTGGAGAAAATAAACAGGCTCTGGCAGTGCAGGGGCAGAAGAGGGGTTTTAATGCCCAGTTCTTCACTGTTGAAAGCAGGTCTTTGGAGGAAAGAGAGGGTCAAGGAAAAATGCATTTTGTGCTTCTTTTAAGAAAGTGATTTTCTGCAAAGGATGCACTCCCTCCCACCTGACCCCCATCAACAACCAGCATTACTGACCATTTCAAAACTCATGGTCAATAGAATAATTTGGAATAAATAGAATGATTGTGAATGTTTTCCCTCAATACCAGCAGAGTTCTTGGCAGAAGAAGGTGGCATCAATTCAAACTTCCTGGGTCTTTCTTATGTATCAGGGAAATGGGACCTGTAATATGAATAAGAACACCCCACGTCCCATGTGACATTTCAGTGCTCCCTTGGTATTTTCTGATCTGGTCCTTCCTATAACTCTCTGTATCTGTTCTTTCCTTCTTCCCAAAAAGAGATCATTGAGAAGGGGTACTTGCGTGCCCTATTCCACAAATTCTTCTTCCTTCTCAAAACTTCTATATAATTTATTGACCCGATACAGATTTGATTTTCAAATTGAATTAATTTGAATTAATTAACATAACTATTCTCCTGCATTCCTGCGTGCATCCCGCATCTGGTCTTATTCTTCCAGGTGGACTGCAAATTCTTCAAGGGCAAGCAACTATGTGTTAAAACTTTAGGAATCCTATTGATACTCATATAGTAAATTATACAATGTACATGCTTCAGAGTTATGAAATTCATAACAGGGGCAGGAAAAAATAGCACCAAAAATGTAATTAAAATACTTTACTTACATAGTGCTTTTGTAATATATTAGAGTCTCTTGCCAAGTCAGGGTCCCTCTTTATCTGAGAATTGCTCCCTAAAGCCCAGAGATGGACCCTCAGCAGCTATGTTTATACCATGTGACCTCCACCCCGGGGGGCCGTTGCTGACAGGATCAGGACTGGATACCTGATTCAAGATGTGCCAGGGATGTTCCCCCCTTGCCAATTTGGAATGGAGACCCAGAGTCACCAGTCACTCTATCAAGGTAAGGACTAAAGGTGTAGCAAGAAGGCACCTAGGTAGCAAAATTTACTTGCATGACCAAGTCCCTGAAGTCCTGAAATTTTGCACTCTAGGTGCCCTCCTGCCTCAGCCTAGTCTTAGCCTTGGACTCTTTTTACGTGGCTGTATCCATAAAATTCAGAAGCTGTAACCAGATAATCACAGAAAGACAGTCTTGCAGTAGAGTATGGGAGTTTGAGGAAAGAGAGAAAGATACAGGGACAAAGAGAAATTAGATTGCTCCTATCCTGAGAAACCCCTGAAGAAAGAAAGGGTAGGTCATTTAGAAGGTCTGTGGTTATATAAATAAGTGTCAGAGAAAAGAGAGATGGAAGAAGATAGGTTTCAGAAGACTTCAGTCTTTGAAAGGAATCTATCTTAGAGCTAGAATTTTATTTTGGGGTCTCAGCACTTAGCTGACTATGCTTACTGTTTTGTCTCCTAATTTTTCTGGAGCTCCTGTTAAATGTGTTAAGTTATTGATTCTGACTTCTCAGAAATTCCCCATAATGGTCATTAGTATTCTATGTCTAGATTTTTGCCATTTGCACCAAGGTATATGCAAGGGGTTAGATTATAATGAAACTTCCTATAAGAAGCAGGCGTTCTCCCAAGAGCACGTGAAACAAAGAGAGAAAGAGAGAGAGAGGTCACTTGATAAGTCAACAGTGTGTGCCTGTGAATGGTGTGTCAGGTTTCCTGACCAAAGACTAGGAAGCAGCCACATGATCAGCAATCCCACAGTCACTGCCTTTGGAACATGGGCTAAACATGGCTGACAAGATAGGGTGTGCCCGCATGAAGATCTGGTAGGGATCCAAGGCACAGTTTGACAGATTACCTCTTCAGAAGCTGGTTGTAAGTCTATCAGACCTCAGACTTATTCAAGCCTTGTGCCATCTGTTCTTTATATAACACCCCCTTATATATTCAAGAAACAAGAAAAATCCAGGATTTAAATACATACACATGGGGACTTCCCGGATGGTCTAGTGGTAAAGAATCCGCCTTCCAATGCAGGGGACACGGGTTCAATCCCTGGTTGGGGAACAAAGATCCCACATGCCACGGGGCAACTAAGCCCACACGCTACAACTTCTGAGCCCGGGAGCCTCAACTAGAGAGGCTGCGTGCTGCAAACTACAGAGCCTATACGCCACAGCTAGAGAAGAGAAAAACCCGCATACCACAACTAGAGAGAAGCCTGAGCGCTGCAACAAAAGATCCCACCTGCTGCAACTAAGACCCAACACAGCCAAAAATAAATAATACATACATACACTTGTACACACACACACACACACACACACACACACACACACATACACAAAAGAAGATTTGATACCTATACACCAGGGATTCTCAACTGGGTTTCTGAGGAACTCCGAGGCTCTGCAAAATGTCACTAGGGTTTCCACAAGAGCTCTTAATTGGAAAAAAGAGAAACAGTTTTTGAACTTCAAGTGTGATGTGATGCTAGTGCATGCAATGATGGAGGGAGACAGTCACTGAGCTGTTCCTTTACATGTTGTTCAGCCCCATAGGGTGGTGTGTGAAAGGATCATGTACAATTGGCTGAGACCATTCTCAGTTTGGGATGCAAGATTAGGGGAGGCTGTTGATGGCTAGTGGCGAGCTCGATGTGGAGAAGAGCATGGTGGGCTGATGTGTGCCTCTCCTTCCTGAATTACCTCCTCCAAACTCCCCTTATGCTCCGTGGACTGAGTTAAAGGAGTGAACAAACTCTATCGGTGTCATAGGGAAGGAACGCTGCATTCCGAAAATGAATTTTTACACACTGTAGTCAGCTGCACCCTGGCACTTCGTTACCATTTGTAAACATTGTGAAGTGTGGCCAGTGTAAGAAGAGAGTTTTCGGGCTTCCCTGGTGGCGCAGTGGTTGAGAGTCCGCCTGCCGATGCAGGGGACACGGGTTCATTTCCCGGTCCGGGAAGATCCCACATGCCACGGAGCGGCTGGGCCCGTGAGCCATGGCCGCTGAGCCTGCGCGTCCGGAGGCTGTGCTCCGCAACGGGAGAGGCCACAACAGTGCGAGGCCCGCATACCGAAAAAAAAAAAAAAGAAGAGAGTTTTCATACGGAATTCTTCTCATTCTGTTGCTTATTATGAAACTCTTTTATATTTCAGTAAGCATTCCAAATATGTCTGATGGTCCAATGGAGTGATAAATTTGAGGGTAAATTTAAAAGGGGAAGAAGGGAATTGAAGGACTAGGGACAAAACTCAGAAGATTAGTGATGGAGAACTGCCATTTTCTGAGTCATTTGACAAGAGGCCACACACTGAAACACTCTGTCTTTACAGTGAAGTTACTTATCAGTGGGATTTACATCAGCTGGTAATACAAGTTGTCCTGTTGCATTGGGTATGGTCTTTAACAAACAACTAAAAAATGCAGCAATGGCTCCAGGAAAATGGAAAAGACAAAATATCACAATTATTTGACAAGTAAAGGGGCTGGTAATTTTAAGTGGCCTTTGGAATTCAGCTCTCCCCTCATTTCCCTTTTTTCTGTAACAGCAAACAACTATTGAGCACTTACTAATGGCTAGTCACTGGGTAATATGAATCCACATAGTAAAGTCTTTTCACTTTTCAGTACACTTTTATGACCATTATTTCTCTTGACCCTTGCAAAAAACCTGTGGGAATAAAAAATTATTATTATCCTTACATTGTAAATTAGGAAATTGAGCTCAGCTAGTTAAATGACTTACCCAAGCTTGCCTATGTTGTTAATGATGAAGCAAGAATTTTAACCAGTACCATCTGACCCTACATATAAACCTTACTTATCTTCCCCAGATGAGGGTAGACATATGAGAGCTCATTCTTTTCCTAGCCTCCCCCTCTTGTTTTTCTTTCCTACTTCTTCTTTGACCCTAACTTCATCTTTCCCTTTCCTTAACTCTGAAGCTTTTAGTTAAATATATACCCTGGTGTACAGGGTGGCAGGACTAGTAATGGAATAGTAGGAGTAAACTTTAGTCCACAAACCCACATGTGCATGAAATGTAATTTTTTTTCTATTTTTCTAAATTCAGAGTAATTCCTATTTTGAGTCCTTGTTCCTCCAGATGGCAGAGATATAATCACAGAATTCAGAGCATCCTGCTCTTCCTGGGAGCTCAAGGAAGTTCCCTGTGACTGTGGCAGTGCTCAAAGACTTGGGGTTGGGAGACCCTGTTCATATGTTACTATGCATTCTTCTAAACCTGTTTTACAATGGATACCAGTGGTTCCAAATTCGGATACCTATAGGGGCCAGGCAGGTAATATAAATTTGTAGATAAAGGACAGAGATGAACAAAATGTAAGACTGCAGTGAACCTAAGACTACCTGCCCATCTAAGGCATTCAAATGTATTCTATTAAAAAAATGCACACACACAAAACTACCCAACAACAACAACCAACCAACCAAAGGAAAAAACCCAAGGCGTGGACCAAACGAAATACACCAAACGAAATACACGCATTTGTGACTTCTGAAATTCACATCATCTATTAGGCTTTTTGCAACATAAAGGCCAGGAAAAAATTTTTGTTTTTCTCTTTCCTGAAGCAATAAGTATCAACTGATCTCCCTCTGGAGGAAGAAGGAAAACAAGGTCAAATAAAAATACAAGAATGTGGGGATGGGAAGTGGGAGTGAGGACTCAGCCATTAATATTTCCAGTGGTATATGGCAAGTTAACCCTGCCCTCAAACCTTCTCCTTGTCACCTCTCATCATGCTGAATCTTTACGATTTTTTCCTGCTTTCCCTGTATTCCATTTCTATTGTCTTATTCTAATTGGATCCCAACTAATCCACATACTGCTATAGGGATTAATATCTTTGTTAGTTGTTAAGGCTTATTGCCTGCCAGGGCCCGTCCCTCACAGATTTTCAAAATAAGTTGTAAGAAGACTTAAAACTTATCCTGTTCAACACTCAATTGTCATCATCATCAATGAAGCACCTACACTGTGCGGGGACACCCAGATGAAGAGGGCTGTCCCTCCTCTGGGCTCTCTCTCTACCATGTCTCCCAGAGCACTTAATTCTTGAACTTAATATTAATGAGTAATGTATGCTGTGTGTACTCTCTCCTGTTACTTTGTAAATTTCTTGAAGGCAGGATCCTGTCTGATGTGTCTTTGTCACTTTCACTGCACAGGAGCCCTTCACATCCCATGTATTCATTAAATGATTGTGGATTTTCCTCTCCATTCCCATAAACTCTCATCCTTTTACCCAATTATTTCTCTCTCTTTACAGTTGCTTTTTCTCCCCAGTCTAATCTCGACAATGTTGTCAGACAGATCTTTATAAAACTCAAAAATAATCAATTTACTCATCTGCTTTAAACTTCCAGTGGCAGCCAGATTCATTTGAGGATAAAGTCTAAATCTTTTGTCCTAGCACTTAAGACTCTTTGCAGGGGAATGGCTCTACCATAGCACCCTCGAGACCTTCCATGTTTCCACAGGAACAGCTTGAACCACCATATGACCTAAATCTGGGTGGAATGCCTTGTGATCCTCCCAGGAGCATGGCATGAGAAGCAGTCTTTACAAGAGGCTTCACAAGACAGTTTTCCCATCTGTCTCTCCCTATCTTGTGGGAGGCTGCCATGAGGCAGCTTTCCCATCCACCTCCCTGGTTCCAGAGAGGCATGGGACTCTCCATCTCATACTTACACCCCTTTAGGGCAGAGCTGCAGGCTCTAGGACCACTAAGCTGCAGTCTAGGATCAGCTCCTCAGCCACTGAATATCTCACAACTCTGTTGAAGATGCCTGGTTCCTTTTGCTTCAGTTCCATCCTTTTGGTGGGTGAGACAAGGACCCAGAGAGCTGCACCCTTGGCACCTCTTGCCTTCACTGCCTATATAAGTAATAAACTGTCTGAATCTAAAAGGGGCTCCTTATTTCTTTTCCAGCTGAACCTGTCAGTCTTGGACTTGGACTTCCCTTTGTGTTTGACACAATTTATCATCTAATTCAATCAAAGCCTTTCACCACCACCCCCCAATCTATTTACTAGTCTAAGGAACCATCTCATTACAAACCTAGCATAGGATATTGTCAAAATCTGCTTCTTTATCTGTCTCTCCCTTTTCTGCTCTATCCAATATAGTACCCACTAGCCATGTACAGCTACTTAAATTTCAATTCACTTAAAAATGCATGAAATTGACATTTAAAATTTAGCTTCTCATTCACGCTAACCACATTTTAATTGCTCAGTAGCCACATGTTACTAGTGGCTACTTTATTGGACCATGTAGCTATAGAATATTCCCATCACCACAGAATATCCTACTGGACAGCACTACTCTGGATTGTAAAGTATTCCTCATGGGCAAGAATTATACCTTGTTCAACACTCTACTTCTCAGTCCCTAGAATAGTGCCAGTACATAGTGATCGCTCAGTAAATGTTTGAGGAATGAAGTGAAAGAATAAATGATAGATAAAAAAGCACACACAAAAAAGTTGAGTGACATATCTCAGAGAGAGTGTGAAGACAGAACAGAAGCCCAGTTGAATATTTATAGGCTACTTCTGAAGATAGAAAATTCCTCAAAATCCAATGGGATACAATTTCCAGGGTTCCTCACTTCTTTGCAGCAGAAGGCAGGACTGTCCATGAAACAGTTAATGTACACTGCAGACTGTCAGTGAAACCAAAGATAGAAAGCAGCCAGAGGGCAAGAAACAAGAACTCGGCTGCCTCTCACAGGCATAGCCTCCTGGTGGCTAGAGAGGGAGCCCTCAGCAAAATGGAAGCAATCTGATAGGGTCTGAAAGCTGATAGCTGCATTGCTGAGCACGTTTCAGACCCCCCCAGAGTCCCAGGGGGAAGGATGGGGATCACGCCTGCACCACTGGGAGACCTTGACCTGTTAGAGGAAGGGCAGTCAAGAACTGGCGGGACATCAACACATCAGAAGGCAGGAAACAAAGAATAAAAGAGAGCGAAAGGTCCCGTGGAAGTTAAAATTACCATATTACCAATCAAGAAACAAAAATTCCATTTCCTTTAGGATCCTGTTGCTTTTCTTACTTCATCACAGCACTTCCTCCTCCCAATAAATCCCAGAGAAAAATTCTTTGAGTCAAGAAACATCTCTCCAGGGACTTCCCTGGTGACGCAGTGGTTAAGAATCCGCCTGCCAGTGCAGGGGACACGGGTTCAAGCCCTGGTCCAGGAAGATCCCACATGCCACAAAGCAACTAAGCCCATGCGCCATAACTACTGAGCCTGCGCTCTAGAGCCCGTAAGCCACTACTGAGCCCACGCACCTAGAGCCCGTGCTCCGCAACAAGAGAAGCCACTGCAATAAGAAGCCCGCGCACCACAACGAAGAGCAGCCCCTGCTCACCGCAACTAGAGAAAGCCTGCACACAGCAACGAAGACCCAAAGCAGCCAAAAATTAATTAATTAATTAAATGTATATAAAAAACAATCTCTCCATTAGTCGCGTTAGGCTGGACCCTGACTTTTGCAGCCAAGTGTGCATTTCACCTCCAAAATAGTCTCTAAACAGTCTTCTGGTTAGGTTTATGCATCTGACATAAATCAGCGTTTGAACAATAAACTACCTGGGATAGTAATTTCTGGTTCTTCAGAGAACTGTGCTACCCACTGAGGTGAGCAAAACATACACAGAAAGACAAAGCAGCCTCCCCCGGTTCCCTGCTGCTGAAATCAGAAAGCAGACCTTTTCTACTTGGCCACGACAGCCCTGACTCACCCTGAATTCGGCTGCAGGAAGCAGTCTGGAGCGGGATGGCTTACTGAGCCGGCTAGAAGCACTGGACACTTGCCTATTGCTTGCTAATTTAGATCGTTCAAAATACCCCAGCCTGCTGTTCAAAGTTGAAATTGTCTCCATAGAAACCATCAGCTGCTCCTTTTTCTTTCTTTTTTTTTTTTTTTAAGTTCCCAGGGACAGGGCTACGAGCACATGCTGCCACAGGGTCTGGGCAGAGGCTCAGTTTAGCTGGTGTGCCTTTCAATCCAGGTGTTTCATAAAGGAATGTTTTATTTCATCACATAGGTCTGGTTTCCACACCTCTTCCCTGGACTCCTCCTCTCAACTCCTGGCTCTCTTCTCCTTTGCTTCAATTCCTTCTCTATCTCCTCCTCTAAGTCAGTGGTCTCTTAGGCAGCTGCCTTTTTAGTGGTTTCTAAGATGAGTCCCAAATATCCATCTTCAGAGTGGTGTGGGTTTCAGGCTCATCTGACAAGTCTGTTAAATAAAGATTCCCAGGCCCCTCAGCTGGAGATTCTGACTTGATAGGTTTGGGGTAAGTTTCTGGGATCTGTACTTTTAAAAGCAGATTCTAAAGCATAGCCCAGTTTGCAAACCACTCTTCGAAGGGACAGCAAAAGCCCTCCCCATGCAAAAATGCCTCCTCAGGACCAGACCCCCTGAAATCTGTCCTATTGTTAATCCCATCAGTCAATGCCCATTGTCAAAATATACAAGTGATCCAAGCTACAAACTGCAGACTGTGCGTCCAGGTTGTGAACTCCTTGAGGGAAGGTACCATGTCTTTTAATTTTTGCATCTCTTGCAGCCAGTGAGGTGTAGCTGGCCTCTGGAATCAGAAAGACTTAGATTGGAACCCTGATTCCTTTACATCTGTCATTGTGACTGACCTCAAGCAAATTACTTACCTTTCCTTGGGCTTCAGCTTTCTAACTTGTGAAATGGGAATGGTACAATAAAATGTATTAAAAGTGAAGTATAAGCCTTGAGGAGAAGGGACCAATATTGGAAGTCATGGGCAGATTGGAATGTCTGGGAGAAGAGGAGGCTGTTTTAGCACACAGCTCTTACACAGGATGAGAGGTATCTTGGCAGGCTAGCAAGGATCCCAGCTTAGTGACTAATTCCTAGGACTTGATCCAAGGATGGGAGGTGGGCTGGGGAGGAACGCAGCAGAAATAGTGTTGTTTTTACTAAGACTCTAAGAGAAGCACAGGAAAGGGTGCTCCAGCATCCAGGCAATAAAATGAGATGCATGCTAAGCTGGCACAGAGTCAGACCTTCTTCACTCTGCTGCCTAGAACAGAAGACACCAGGGACCTGGCACTCCATGGACCCTCAAAGAATGTAGCAAATTAAGAGCGGGGACATTGGTGGGAGCACTGGGCAGTAAGGTGCTAACCATGTACAAGGGAGGCATTAGCAGTTGTCAGTAGCAGGTGTGAACCATGCAGAAAAGACTGAAGTCCTTTGAGGAAGAAGCCTGCCTTCAGACCCAAGACTGTAACATCAACTCTTCCCTGGGTCTCCAGCTTGCTGGCCCACCCTGCAGATTTCCAGTCCCCACAATCGCATGAGTCAAATCCTTAAAATATCTGTCCCTCTGTCTCTGTCTCTCTTTCTCTCTCTCTCCCTCTCTGTCTCTGTCTCTACGATTATATCAATATATAATTTTAGGGTAGAATTTAACTGACATAAGGCAGATTAACAGGAGAAAAGCATACACATTTACTTAGTGTAAGCTTTATGTGACACAGGAGCCCTCACAAGGAATGAAGACCCAAAGCAATGGCAAAACCTACCTGTTTTATATTAGATTGAACAAAGAGAGGCAATTGTGGAAAAGTAATTATACTATGTGAGGAGCCTAAAGGAAGATAAGAATTGTTTTTATCAAGGTCTATTTGTATAGAATTATCTCAGTCTCAATTTCTTGTCCTTGATGATAAGAATGTTTCTTTCCTTCTGGTGTAGGGAGGACACCTTCCATCTGGGAGTTTTATCTCCTGCTTTCAGGAAGAAAAGGGGGAGGGTCAGAGGGGCTCTCTTGCAGCTGCTGTTTTTCTGAAGTGCTAGTATTTTTATGGCAAAGGGGCCTATCTTGGGATGATATATTCTGGTTTCCTTAGAAGGAGAGTAAAGAAAAGCAGCAAAAATAAGTGATTATGGAATGAAGACTATTCTGGTGGGTGAAAGTCACCAGGTGTACTTAAGGGATTTCATTGAACTTCCACAGAGCTGCAGCACGATCAGTGGAAAACTGTGACTCCCTTTCAGTGACAGACCTAACAACATCTCTAATCATCATTAGAACCTGAAAAAATGTACTCCCTAAATAGGAGTAAATATAGAAATGGAAGTGTTTCCAGCTCTCCAGAGACAAAAACAGTGCTGGTGAATACAGCAAAACATATTTCAAATTTCCTTAGAATTTAACAGCCTATGGGAAAAAAATCTCAACATAATGTAACAGAGAAAATTTAGGGCTACATCCCCAGGTTCTGATCCCAGCACTGCTCTTAATTCATTGTAAAAATTTCTCCAAGACTCTATTTCTTAGCTGTAACATGAGAAGGCTAACATACTGATATATTCCAAATACTGATGTATTCCAAAATATTTCAGTCATTAAGTAGCATCTGCATAAGTTCAGCTGTATCTGTACACCCTGACTTATTACTTACAAGGAAAAATCTTTATTAATACCTCCCAATTTGTTTATATTCTCAGTAATTGTTTTGTTCTTCCTCTGAAGCTTTATTACATTAAGGCTAGACCCTGGACCTGTTGTGCTAGGGGAGAAGGCATCCCTGCCTAGAAAAAAGGTCTAGGCCTTGACCAAAAGTGGGAATGAATTACAAGAAACTGGAAACCCCAGAGGAAGATTTTGTCCTGCTTCCTGTTTGGAGTTCTGGAAAGTAGCATAAAACAGGATATTGTGTGTTTAAGCAGAGAGAGATGCAAAGACAGCACACATAAGTTTCTCTTTGCACTCCTGTTGTGTGAAAGGGTTCTGGAAGTCCCCATATTCTCACAATGATGGGCATGGAAAGCAGCTAAGAGTTGAAGGCCAGCAAACCTCCCTGGGGACTGTTATGACAATGTGTGAGGTGACTCTTTAGCACAGGGTATGGGGTATGTGGCTCTACCAGGGATCTATAAAGGACACAGGTGACACTCAGGGAATTTTGAAGGACAATGAAGGCCAAGTGGGGCAAACCCAGAGGATTTGAGTAGTTTCACCACCTGACCCAGAGGGTGAGAGTGAGTTTGCCACCTGGCCTTGACCATTCTGAGAGAACAACCATGAGCTATGAATGCATACACACAAAAGGTCAATGCCTGGAGACCAGATGAGTTACACTTCCACCAGGTTAGAGAAGCTGGCCAAGAATAGTTATCTGATCTAGCGTTCCTGCCACACACCCTTGCCCTGAGATTATACAAGCCCTCTTGCACCCAGATTTGGAAAAGAGGGTAGAGGGTATCTTTGAAGGAAATAGAAACATTTCTGCTAATATCTGATCTCCAAATTAATTATTTACCTGAACATGGGCTGTACGAAACAAGAAAAGATTAAGATACCTTTAATGAGCTGGTTTATGTTTTCTTTCCCTTCCATCATCATTGGAAACAGGTGTTTGAAAGGAAGCCTGATTCTATTACAGAAAATTAAAGAGAAGGCAGGATCAGTGGTGGCATTGGAAAACCCTAGCTCACCTACAAAACTACAACTACATGTAGAACAACTCTCTCCAAAAATGACCTGAAGACTAGTAGAATAGCTCTTCTACAACTGAGGATATAAAGACAACAAGCACACTGAGACTGGTAGGAGAAGAGAAGCAATCTACTCAGGACCCATACCACCAGTGGGCAACTCAGAAGAGGAGGGGGAAACCACAAACTTGGGAATCCTCCCTAAGGAGCAAGGGGTTCAAGCCCCACATTGGGGTCTAGCACTGAGACAGCAATCCTCCTTGTCTGATTTTGAAAACCAGTGAGGCTTTTGAAAGGGCTGTAGAAAACCAAGACTGCTTTTAAAGGGCATGTACACAGACTTGCTTGCTCCCAATCCCAGCACAGAAGCAGCAGATTGAAAAGTGCCTGGTGCTCTGGCTGGCCTGCCAAGACAGCCCCAGCACACACCCCAGCCCACACCAGTCTCCAGCTCCAGCCCCTCCAATTCCTGTCCTGCCCCCCGTCGAGTTGATGGCCACCAGCACACCCCAGGAGATGCTGCAGCTTGCACTGGGCTCTAGCTCTAGCTGCCCCCTGGCTCCAGTCCACCCTGGCCAAGGTGGCAGCCACCAGTGCAACTCAGGAGAAGCCCTGGCCCATGCCAGGCTCCAGCTCTACCCCCCATACCCCAGGCTCCAGCCCACCCCCACCAAGGTGATGGATTCAGTGTGCCCCAGAAAAAGCTCTGGCCCATGCTTGCTTCAGATCAAGCTCTCCCACCAAAGTCACTGGGCACACACAGACTGCATAGAGATGCTCCCACACAAGAACACACCTTCAAGACCAAGAGAGGCATCTGTTTCACCTAATTTCATAGAGACAAATAGAGAAATTCAAACAAAATGAGAAAACAGAAGAATATGTTCCAAACCAAAGAACACAATAAAATCCAGGGGGGAAAAGAAAATCCTAATGAAACGGAGAAAAGTAATTTACCTGATAAATCAAAACAATAGTCATGGGGGCTTCCCTGGTGGCGCAGTGGTTGAGAGTCCGCCTGCCGATGCAAGGGACATGGGTTCATGCCCCAGTCCGGGAAGATCCCACATGCCGCGGAGCGGCTGGGCCCGTGAGCCATGGCCGCTGAGCCTGCGCAAATGGAGTGTGTGCTCCGCAACGGGAGAGGCCACAACAGTGAAAGGGGCCCGCATACCATAAAAAAAAAACAAAAAAACAATAGTCATAAAAATGCTCACCAAACTTGAGAAAAGAAGAACACAATGAGAATTTCAACAAAGAACTAGAAAATATTATAAAGAGCCACCCAGAACTGAAGAATACAATAAATGAAATGAAAAATACGTTAGAGGAAATTAACAGCAGATTAGGTGTTACAGAAGAATGCAAAAGTGACCTGGAAGACAGAATAATGGAAATCACCCAATCAGAAAAGAAAAAAGAAAAAATGTTTTTAATGAGGATACATTAAGGGACCTCTGGGACAACATCAAACATGCTAATGTTTGCATTATAGAGATCCCAGAAAATGTATTTTATGAAATATTGGCTAAAAACTTTCCTAACTTGAAGAAGGAAACAGGTATCAAGTTCCAAGATCACAGGAAGTCCCAAACAAGATGAGCCCAAAGAGACCCACATCAAGGCATATCACAATCAAAACGGCAAAAATTAATGATAAAGGTAGAACTCCCAAGGCAGCAAGAGAAAAACAAAGGGCCACATACTAAGGGAATCCCCATAAGGCTGTCAGCTGACTTTTCAGCAGAAACTGTGCTGGCCAGAAAGGAGTGGCTGATATATTTAAAGTGCTGAAAGGAAAAAACTTAAAACCAAGGATATTCTACCTGGCAAGGTTATCATTCAGAATTGAAGGAGAGATAGAGTTTTCCAGACAAGCAAAAACTAAAAGAGTTCATCACCACTAAACCAGCCTTCAAAGCAAGGTTAAAGGGTCTTCCTTAAGTGTGTGTGTGTGTGTGTGTGTGTGTGTGTGTGTGTGCACGCGCAGGGAAAGCCGTAACAAGAAATAAGAAAATATATGAAGGAAAAAATCTCTCTGGTAAAGGTATATATATAATAAAGACATCAGATCAACCACTTTAAAAATCTAGGACAAAGGTTAGAAGACAAAATTGTAAAATCAACTATAACTAAAAGAAGCAATTAAGGGATTCATATAAATATGTAAAATATGACATCAAAAACATAAAACATGGTGTTGAGGAGTAAAAGTATAGAGATTTTAGAATGTGTTTGAACTTAATGACTATCAGTTTAATACACACACACACACACACACACAGACACACACACACATGTCTCATGGTAACCACACAACAAAAACCAGTAATAGTTACAAAAACAAAAAGAAACCACAAACAAAACACTAAAGAAAATCAAACCACAAGGGAAGAGACTAGAAGTAATGAACTACAAATACAACCATAAAACAAGTAACAAAATGACAATAAGTACATACCTATCAAAAATCACTTTAAATGTAAATGGACTAAATGCTCCAATCAAAAGACTTAGTGTAGCTAAATGGATTAAAAAAATAAAACCCATTTATATGCTGTCTACAAGAGACTCACTTCAGAGATGAAGGCACACACAGACTGAAAGTTAAAGGATGGGAAAAAAATACTCCATGCAAATGAAAACGAAAATAAATCTCCAGTAGCAATACTCCTATCAGACAAAACAGACTTTAAAATAAAATATATAACAAAAGACAAAAAAGGCCGTTATATAATGATAAAAGGGTCAATCCAAGAAGAGGATATAACATTCATAAACATAGATGCATCTAAGATAGGAGCACCTAAATATATAAAGCAAATATTAACAGACATAAAGGGAGAAACTGACAATAATACAATAATAGTAGGGGACTTTAATACCCCACTTACATCAATGGATAGATCATCCAGACAGACGGGAAATAATGGTCTTAAATGACACATTAGACCAGATGGACTCAACAGATATCTACAAAACATTCTGTCCAAAAACAGCAGAGTACACATTCTTTTCAAGTGCACATTCTCTAGGCTAGATCACATGCTAGGCAGCAAAATAAGTCTCAATACATTTTAAAAGATTAGGATTTCCCTGGTGGTCCAGTGGTAAAGAATCCACCTTACAATGCAGGGGATGTGGGTTTGATCCCTGGTCAGGGAACTAAGATCCCACATGCCATACAGCAATGAAAACAGCACAACACAACTACTGAGCTTGCATGCCTCAACTAGAGAGCCTGCATACCACAAATTACAGAGCCCACGTGCTCTGGAGCCCATGTGCCACAACTACAGAGCCCATGTGCCCTGGAGCCTGCGTGCCACAAATAGAGAAGAGAAAACCCACATGCCACAACTAGAGAGAAGCCCACACGCTGCAATGAAAGATCCTGCATGACTCAACAAAGATCCCGTGTGCCGCAACTAAGACCCGATGTAGTCAAAAATAATAAATAAATAAATTTAAGAAGATTGAAATCATATCAAGCATTTTTTTCTGACCACAATGGTATGAAACTACATATCAATTACAGGAAGAAAACTGGAAAAAACACAAACACATGGAGACTAAACAACATGTTGCTAAAAAATCACTGGGTCCATGAAGAAATCAAAGAGGAAATAAAGAAATACCTTGAGACAAATGCAAATAGAAACACGATGCTTCAAAATCTATGGAACATAGCAAAAAGCAGTTCTAAAAGGGAAATTAAGAATGATACGGGCCTACCTCAGGAAATAAGAAAAATCTCAAATAAATCTAACTTTCTACCTAGAGGAATAAAAAAAAGAAGACCAAAGAAAGCCCAAAGTTAGCACAAGGAAGGAAATAATAACTATCAGAGCAGAACTAAATAAAATAGAGATAAAAACAAACAATAGAGAAGATCAATGAAAATAAGAAGTAGTTTTTTGAAAGGATAAACAAAATGGATAAACTTAGCCAGACTCATTAAAAAAAAAAGAGAGAAAGAGCACCCAATAAGTAAAATTACAAATGAAAGAGGAGAAGTTACAACTGATATCACAAAAATACAATCATAAGAGAATATTATAAACAGTTATACAGCAATGAATTGGACAACATAGAGGAAACAAATGAATTCCTAGAAACATGAAATCTTCCAAGTCTGAATGAGGGAGAAATAGAAAATCTGAACATACTGGCTACAGTAGTGAAATTGAATCAGTAATGCAAAAACTCCCAATAAGCCTATATGGGAAAAGAATCGACAAAAGAGTGGATACATGTATATGTATAATTGATTCACTTTGCTGTACACCTGAAACTAACACAACATTGTACTTCAACTATACTCCAATAAAAATTAAAAATAAAAAACCTCCCAACAAACAAAATTTTTTTTAAATTTAAGAATAGACAGCTTCACAAGGGAATTCTATGAAACATTTAAAGAAGACTTAATACCTTCTCTTCTCAAACTATTCCCAAAAAATTGAAGAGGAGGGAACACTTCCAAACTCATTCTACAAGGCCAGCATTGCCCTGATACCAAAACCAGACAAAGACACTACAAAAAATAAAATAAAATTACAGGCCAATATCCCTGAACATAGATGCAAAAATCCTCAACAAAATATTAGCAAACCGAATTCAACAATACTTTAAAAGAATCAAATATTATGATCAAGTGGGATTTGCTACAGGGATGCAAGGATGGTTCAAATTCTGCAAGTCAATCAATGTGATACACCACGTTAAAAAAAATGAAGGATAAAAATCACATTATCGGGCTTCCCTGGTGGCGCAGTGTTTGAGAGTCCGCCTGCTGATGCAGGGGACACAGGTTCATGCCCCGGTCCAGGAAGATCCCACATGCCGCGGAGCGAGCCATGGCCACTGAGCCTGCGCGTCCGGAGCCTGTGCTCTGCAACGGGAGAGGCCACAACAGTGAGAGGCCCGCGTACCAAAAAAAAAAAAAATCACATTATCTTCTCAATAGATGCAGAAAAAGCATTTGACAAAATTCAACATCCATACATGATAAAAACTCTCAACAAAGTTGGTGTACAGGAAACATACCTCAACATAATAAAAGTCATTCATGACAAACCCAGTTAAAAGAAGTTAAATAAAAGTTAAAGATTTTCCTCTAAGATCAAGAATAAGATAAGTATGCCCACTCTTGCCACTTTATTTAACATAGTATTGGAAGTCCTAGTCACAGCAATCAAACAAGAAAAAGAAACAAAAGTCATCCAAATTGTAAGGGAAGAAGTAAAACTATCACTATTTGTTTGCAGACAACATGATGCTATATATAGAAAACCCTGAAGATTCCACCAAAAAACTATTAGAACTAATAGATGAATTCAGTAAAGTTGCAGTATACAAAATTAATATACAGAAATCTTTTGCATTTCTATACATTAATAGTGAACTATAAAGAAGGTAATATCAAGAAAACAATCCCATTTATGATTACATCAAAAATAATAAGATACCTAGGAATAAATTTAGCCAAAGAGGTGAAAGACCTCTACTCTGAAAACTATAAGACATTGATGAAAGAAATTGAACATTTATACAAATAAATGGAAACATATTCCATGTTCATGGATTGAAAGAATTATTATTGTTCAAATGTCCATACTATCCAAAGCAATCTACAGGTTCAAGGCAATCCCTATCAAAATACTAGTGACATTTTTCACATCTAGAAAAAATAATTCTAAAATTTGTATGGAACCACAAAAGACTCTAAATAGCCAAAACAGTTTGGAGAAAGAAGAACAAAGCTGGAGTTATCATGCTTCCCGACTTCAGACTATACTGCAAGGCTATAATAATCAAAACAGTATGGTACTGGCACAAAAAACAGACACATGGATCTTCTGTCCATTTTTTGATTGGGTTGTTTTTTTGATATTGAGCTGTATGAGCTGTTTATATATTTTGGAGACTAATCCCTTGTTGGTCACATTGTTTGCAAATATTTTCTCCCATTCTGTAGGTTGTCTTTTTGTTTTGTTTATGATTTCCTTTGCTTGGCAAAAGCTTTTAATTAGGTCCTATTTGTTTATTTTTGTTTTTATTTCCATTATCCTAGGAGACGGATCGAAAAAGATATTGCTGCAATTTATGTCAAAGAATATTCTGCCTATGTTTTCCTCTAGGAGTGTTATAGTATCTGGTCTTACATTTAGGTATTTAATTCATTTTGAGTTGTTTTGTATGGTGTAGGTTTTACATGTAGCTGTCCAGTTTTCCCAGCACCACTTATTGAAGCTGTCATTTCTCCATTGTATATTCTTCTCTCCTTTGTCATAGATTAATTGACCATATGTGCATGGGTTTATTTCAGGGCTTTCTAAAGACAGTACTCCAAAGAAGACATATAGATGGCCAAAAGGCACATGAAAAGATGCTCAACATCACTAGTTATTATAGAAATGCAAATCAAAACTACAATGAGGCACCGCCTCACACCAGCCAGAATGGCCAACATCAAAAAGTCTACAAATAATTAATGCTGGAGAGGATGTGGAGAAAAACGAACCTTCCTACACTGTTGGTGGGAATGTAAATTGGTACAGCCACAATGGATAACAGTAATGAGGTTCCTTAAAAAACTAAAAATAGAGCTACCATATGATCCTGCAATCCCACTCTTGGGCATATATCCAGAGAAAAAACATAATTCAAAAAGATACATGTACCCCCTATATTCATTGCAGCACTATTTACAATAGCCAAGACATGGAAGCAACCTAAATATCCATCAACAGATGAATGGATAAAGATATAATATATATATATATGTGTGTATATATATAAACTTAGTGTAAGATACACACACACACAAACACACACACACACACATACTGGAATATTACTCAGCCATAAAAAAGAATGAAATAATGCCATTTGCAGCAACATGCATGGACTTAGAGATTATCATACTAAGTGAAGGAAGACAAAGACAAATATTATATGATATCACTTATATGTAGAATCTAAAAAAATGATATAAATGAACTTATTTGCAAAACAGAAACAGACTCACAGACATAGAAAACAAACTTATGTTTACCAAAGAGGAGGGAGGAGGGGGGCAGGGATAAATTAGGAGTTTGGGATTAAAATATACACACTACTATATATAAAATAGAAAATGAACAATGACCTACTGTATTGCACAGGGAACTATACTCAATATCTTGTAATAACCTATAATGGAAGAGAGTATAAAAAAAGTATATATGTATGTATCACTGAATCACTCTGCACACCTGAAACTAACACAATATTGTAAATGAACTATATTTAAAGAAAGTTTTTTTTAATTTAAAAGAATAAAATAAGATATACCAAAAAAAAGGAAATAGTAGAACTAAAAAAAAGTTAAATATTTGGGGGAAAAACATAAGATGGGTTTAATAGAAGACTGGAGTTAGAAAAAAAGGGTCAGAAACTTGAGAACTCACCAATAGAAATTATCCAACCTGAAGGACAGAAAAAAAATTGAAAAGAAAACGGGTAAAAAAAGTCTTAGGGATTTCTGGGAAATATCCAGAGAAAAGTTTAAAGTGCAAGTGTTCATTCACATTCCTAGAAGAAGAAAAGAGAATAAAGCAGAGAAATTATTTGAAAAAATAATATCTGAAATTCCCCAATATTTGGGGAAAGATCTAATTCATAGATCTCAAGAAGTGAACCCCAAGCAAGACAGGTTCAGAGAAAATCACACCTAGGAGGATCATATTCTAAATACCAAAACATAGATAAACAGAAAATTTTGAAAGCAGTCAGAGAAAAATGACACATTACATGTGGATGAACAACATTCTGATGGCTAACTTCTAATCAGAAATGGAAGTAAGGTGACAAAGACAGTAGAATTACATCTTTAAAAGTAATGTCAACCCAGAATTCTTTATCTAGTGAAAATATCACTCAAGAATGAAGACACTTTCAGATGAAAGTAACTGAGAATTTATTGCCAGCAGAATTGTTAAATGAAGTTCTTCATGCAGAAGAAAAATCTTAGCAAACAGAAAGTCAAATATTCAGGCAGTAATAAAGTACACTAGAAAAATAAAAATATGGGTAAATATAAAAGACCATTTTTCTCTTTAGTTTTCTTTAAAATGCATCAGATTCCTTAAAGCAAAAATTAAAATATTGCATTGTGGGGTTTAAGGAAAAATGTTTAGTGAGCATCTGCTCAATATGATTTTATGTACACACAACCCCACCATTGCTTAAAGCTAAGAGGAGGTATGTTTCTTTTTCGTGGCATTATAACTTTGACTCTTGATTCTAGAAGTAAAACGTAAGGCTCTAGTAAATATAGAGTGGACAATATGGCAAGGATCACTTGAAATAACATACAAGTATGTTATTTCCCAAAGTATTAGAAAAAATTTGGATGAATGTTTTTCATATAATGTCATTTATATACATGTGAAATTGAAATCTAAATGACAAATACAATTTAGTTAATTTTTTAATGACAGAGCTTGATGTTTAGACTTGGGTCAAATATCAGAAACTAGGGGATAGGACTTTGAGGTAATAAATGTGTACTTTGGGGAATCTGGGTTTCTTCTGAACAGTACCTCAAGGCTAGTGCCAATCTCTGCAATAGTGAGAAAGGCTTTTTAAATTTCAGATGCTTCTAGCTCAAGCTTATACACATTAACACACCATCTCTTCTTTATTAATTTGTGATTCAGTTACCATTCCAAGATACCTCCAGGGCCAACAATATTAACTTAAAATTAATAACAAAAACAAAACATGTACCATAAACAAAACACAAATCATGAGCCAGTTTGTTTTGCCTGGGAGTTTTGCAACACATAATCTCTACCTCCTGTTTTCTAATTCACTCAGCCAGCTGCACTCTACTTTCTGTCCTATCCCAATAAAATAGCTCACCAAGAATTTTTTAATTTTCAAATCTCATGAAAGCTTTTTAGTCTTCCTCTTGAAGACTTCCTCTTGAATTTGGTTTCCTACACTGTACAGTAGTCATATCCAGCTTCTTATGACTTTCTTTCTTTAGTTTCTGTGAAATGATTCATATCTGGCATGTCTTCACCCTCTCCAATTAGCCCTCCTTAGCCCTCTCTGTAGGTTCCTATTTCTTATCCTGTCCATAAAATTTTATTGTTTTCTCAGCAATCTCTCCTTGACACTCATCCCTCCTCATACTGCATGTTCTCCCTGGGTGATTTCCTATTTAACTGCTGAGCACTTCAGATTGATATCTCCAACTCAGGCATATCTCCTGTGACCAGATTCTATCTCCCTCTGAACATAAGACAATTATCTCCAATTTAACAAATCCAAAACCAAATTCTTCACCTTCTGAGACATTCTCTTTTATATACACTTTTTATCTCAATGAATGTTGTCCATCCGGCAAGTTTCCTGAGTCAAAACCTGGGAATCACGCTACATTTCTCTTTCTTCTTCCAGCTACATCCAAATAATCCCAAAGACTTGAAAAAAACCCCGAAGATAATTATACGAATTTTCCTAACTTTCAGTTTCAATAAGAATATGGTGGCTGCTTAGTTCTACATCTTCCCTTCTCCTGAAAATCAGTAAATTACAAATGGGAAACAACAACAAAAACAAACACACTTTCAGTGACCTAAAAGACATATAAGTCTAACAAATTATGAATATTTACTCTCAGAAAGAGACAGCCCCACTAGAAGAGGGATGGCTTTGAGAAGGTTAAACTCCAGGTGAGGCAGAGAGGGAAATTTCAGAAATAGGGGGAACCCATATGCAACAACTCAGAAAGCCAATGCGGTGGACACAGTGATGCTGTGATCCTCCTACGGGAATAAAGGATTTACAATCCAGCTGCTGGAAGTACTGCTGGGAGATAAATCTTACCGTCAGTCTTCTTCAGGGATTACCTCAGCTGAATAAAGCCACCTCACTCAAGGTATACCCGGCCACAACGGGTACTTTCAAAACAACAGAAAATAACAAGTGTGGGTGAGGATGTGGAGATGTTGAAACAATTGTGCGTTGATAGTGGAAGCATACAATGATGTAGTCACAGTGGAAAACAGTATGATGGTTCCTCAAAAAATTAAACATAGAATTACAATATGATCTAGCAGTTCCATTTATATACCCAAAAGAATTGAAAAAAGGGACTCACGTATTTATACACCAACATTCATAGCAGCATTATTCACAATAGCCAAAATGTCACATGAACCCAAATGTCCACTGATGGATGAATGGATAAACAAAATTTTGGTATACATACATACAGTGGAATATTATTCAGTCTTAAAAAGGAAGCAAATTCTGACACATGGCTACAGTATAAATGAATCTTGAAGGTAAAACAAGCTGGGCACAAAAGGACACATATTGTGTGTTTCCACTTATATAAAGAGTAGTTAAATTCATAGAAACAAAAACCAGAAAGATGGTTACCAGAGATTGGGGCAGTGGGAAATGGGGACTTATTGTTTAACGGGCTTTGAGCTTCAATTAGGAAAAACTTCTGGAGATGGATAATGGTGATGGTAGCATAACAATATGAATGTACTTAAAACCACTGAATAATTCAGCATATATTCACCTAAAAATGGTTAAAGTGACAATTTTATGTTTTGTCTATTTGCCACAATAAAAAAAAAAGCCAGAATGTTCTATAAAGTTTTGTTTGTATAATTTCAAAAATTAAATAAAATTAATGTGGAATTCATTTGTTTTAACTCTAGCAACATTAATATGCCAGAACTGGGATTTTTTCTTTTACTTTGTTATATTTTTTAGACTTTATCATATAGTTTAATTTAAATCTTAAATGTTTCTGATTTTTCTAATATATAAAATGCAAAAAAGTATATATACATATATAAAGAATTTATTTGGATTGAAAATATCCACTATAATATAGAAAGATATACTAAATATCAATAAAAATCCAGGTTGTCTTTTAAAAAAAATTGCCAGGAACAATGTAATACCCAGGATAGAGCAACTAGCTTTTAAAGAAGAGATCATTTCTGTCCTAATTAAACTACTATAGGAAAAAAGGAAAACTTTTTAATTCTTTTTATGAAACACGTACAACATTGATATCATACCTGACCAAAAACATCCCACAAAAAAAGTTTGATTTTATTTATTGTTAATTAACAATACATCATGACCAACTGAGTTTTAGTCTACAAATGTAAAGATGATTCAATACTAGAAAAATAATTCATCATATTAATAGATCTACAGAGAAAACCATATATTTTTTTCTAGCAATGCTGAAAAAACACTTAAAAAATCCCAAATCTTCCTGGTTTAAAAGAAAAATACATAAAATATAAATCAAGGGTATATAGCAGGTCAAACACCAACATTCTTCCTAAAGTCCAAAACAGGAAACAAGAAAAATTAAACTGATTATACTCATTACAATAACTATTATATAGCATATTGCATATATAACTAATATATATAGCATGTAACATATATAACTAATACATAGTAAAACTCATAGGGGGTATTAGCCATTGCAATTACATGATTATTATAATTAAAGGAGTGAGGTATTCTGATTGGCCAGGTCTCGGAAATGTGAAAACTTCTGTGACTGAGAGAGGAGGGAGGCTAACAGCCCCACACATTGAATGGAATAATTTTACTCTAAACAGAGAGGGTATCAGAAAGCAGATAAAATAATAAGAGTTTAGGCAGATAAAACTGAAGTGTCCTCATGTTGCTTCTATTACTCTATTTATTGGCTCCCCATCACACCTACAAAATGATTCAAAATACTTTTGTACTGCTTCGTTTTCACCTTGATTATCCATCAATCTCCTCTACTTCGATCCACTGCAATTCAGTAGCTCAGGAATATCTGGCCTGTGACTTGCTCTTTAGAGAACATACCTCCAATTTGACCTTGGACAAAGTAATTGGCATTGCTCCATACCCATGGTCATCAGACTATGCCCTGCAAACCAAATCCAGCCTACAACCCTTTTTTCTGCTGCCCAGAACTAAGAATGTTTTTTGGTTTTTTTTGTTTTGCGGTACGTGGGCCTCTCACTGTTGTGGCCTCTCCCGTTGCGGAGCACAGGCTCCGGACGCGCAGGCTCAGCGGCCATGACTCACGGGCCCAGCCGCTCCGCAGCATGTGGGATCTTCCCGGACCGGGTCACGAGCCCCTGTCCCCTGCATCGGCAGGCGGACTCTCAACCACTCCGCCACCGGGGAAGCCCCTAAGAATGGTTTTTACATTTGTAAACACTTGGAAAAAAATAGAAAATTATTTATGAACATTGGTGTTCAAAAATAAAATTTAACTGCAACACAGACACAGTCACTCATTACATCCTAAGGATGTAATGAAACAAAATTCAGCTATTTGTAGTGAGGTAGTTGGACCTAGAGTCTGTCATACAGAGTGAGATAAGTCAGAAAGAGAAAAACAAATACTGTATGCTAACACATATATATGGAATCTGGGGTGGACAGAAATAAAAACGCAGACATAGAGAATGGACTTGAGGATATGGGGAGGGGGAAGGGTAAGCTGGGATGAAGTGAGAGAGTGGCATGGACATATATACACTACCAAATGTAAAATAGATAGCTAGTGGGAAGCAGCTGCATAGCACAGGGAGATCAGCTGGGTGCTTTGTGACCACCTAGAGGGGTGGGATAGGGAGGGTGGGAGGGAGACGCAAGAGGGAGGAGATATGGGGATATATGTATATGTATAGCTGATTCACTGTTATACAGCAGAAACTCACCATTGTAAAGCAATTATACTCCAATAAAGATGATTAAAAAAAGTGAATATACACACACACACACAAAAAGAGTAGAAAACCACAAAAAAAAATAAAGAAGAATCCGCCTGCCAATGCAGGGGACACATGTTCAAGCACTAATCCTGGAAGATCCCACATGCCACAGAGCAACTAAGCCTGTGTGCCAGAACTACTGAGCCTGTGCTATAGAGGTCGCGAGCCACAACTACTGAAGCCCACGTGCTTAGTGTCTGTGCCTGGCAGTGAGAGAAGCCACTGTAATGAGAGGCCAGCGCACCACCACAAAGAGTAGCCCCTGCTCGCCACAACTACAGAAAACCCGCGCACAGCAACGAAGACCCAATGCAGCCAAAAATAAATAAAATAAAATAAATAAATTTAAAAATAAAGAAGAAATCACTCATCAGCACCTGATTCTATTCAAGATTGTTTTACAAGCCAGGGGATTCTGTGGTTCATTTTTGGTAATTTTTTTCCCTAAGAATTGCTGTAATTGTAAACTGAAATATTTTAGAACAGGCAGAGCTCTAAGTTTATATTTCTAAAAGCATAAACGCCTCAGTTTATGATATTAGATTAAGAGGAAGCCATTTTTCCCTTTCCAAAGTCAAAGCATACCATTCGCAGTCCTCCTGCCTTCTCTTGCCATAACTTCCTTCTTACAAGAAGAGGTCAAAAGCATTGTTCCATGAAAATCAAATGGAGGCTGGTAAAGCATCCTATTGCTTCTGTATTTCCAGAAATATTTGCTCTTCTCAGAGACAACTGGTCACAACTGGAATAAGGTGTTTCCTGAGAAACTTCTGCATCTCCTTCCAAGAACGTTCTTGTGCAGCTACATGTGGGATTACCTCTCCTCCCCAGTGCATGAAGAGGTGGAGATTGGAGATCCTCCAGGCACAGCACGGTGGGGAGTAGGGGGGCTCTATCAGGTGGCCTACCCCTGGGTAAGACAGCAGGGTCCAGTCGTTCTTCCCATGTCTCCTCAGCTGTTCTGTGGCTTGCTCTGCATATACTTTGCTGTTGACATTCATATCTTCTTCTCCCACAATGAAGAGGAAATGTCCCTGGGCCTTTTCAATGGGGAGAAAAAATGTCTCACTGGCTTCAGCTCTAGTATCCTCAAAAATGTGCTGTAACTCTACTAATCCTAAGGTACTGATGGATAGTGAATGAGGAGAGAATGGCCAGAGCTGATTTATGTGACCATGATATACCTGTGGAATGTCAAGAATAAAGCTGGGCCCGTTAATAAGCGCGGCAGCTGTGACTTGCTTTAGTGAATAGCCATGGAGAGGCCAGTCTCTGCTGTTTTGGACATGGAGACTACCCCAATACCCAGGCTAAGGACCTGTAAAAAACAAAAACCCCAATTAACTACAATCCGGAGACCAGAAGGGGGAGCTCTCACACCCTGCAACAACAGCAGAACCCAAAAGGTAGAAAGACTGCTCTTCTTTCCAGGCAAGAACTCAGCCAGTGAAAAGCCTTGGGCTCTTTGTTTACCGTAAGCCCTCCCATCTTCCTTTTCCCCTCCAGAAAATCCTTCTCCTTCCCTTGCTGTGCAGGGACTTGCACATGCTTCACCATGGTTTCAGACCCCAAATTGCAATCTCAGCCGATCCTGAATAACTCCATCTTTGCTGGAGAAATATCTGGCATTCTATTTGTTTTAGGGCAACATTTGGTGGCTCACACAAGGACCAGAGGAGACCCCCAAAGGTTCTAGGGCTGGCGAGCAAAGAGTTGCAGTATCCATGGTTGAGCCCTTTATTGCTCACTGCTTCTCTTGCTGACCCTGGAGTTTGAGGGTACATCTTTCTCCTGGATTCGAGCCCTTGTGGTCTGTAGAATAAGAATGTGGTCTGCCATATCAGTAAACAAAAGATGTTGTGGCCATCAAGCCATCAGTCATTTACAGCCGCACCTGCCCACCCCCAACCCCCCCACGGAGAGCCCTGAAGAAACTTGGGATGGAAACAAAGAGGATGCTGGCTTTCGATAGCTGAGGTGCATATCAAAGGAATGATTTCAGTGAGCCCAGACTCTTGCATCTTCCTGTACATAGAAAAGCACTAAATTCATTAACTTGAGATGTCTGGTTTTATTTAATTAATAGTAATCTTTTGATGTACCAGGTTTTTGTTGCAAAACTCCTACATATCCTGGCTTCTCCCTTACCTCTTCAGAGCAGTCCCTCAGAGCTGAGAGACTGTTCCTGGGCTTAAGCCCTCAGTTTGTCTGTCACAAAAACATAATTCTCAAATTTGAGGTTGTGCTTTTCTTTTTTCTTATTTTCATTTTTTTTTTTTTCAGTTGACACCTCTTTGCATTTGAAGCTCTTCAGGCTGTGTGCGGGATCTATTTTAAAGTTTCATTGTTTCTGGTTAAAGCCTTGCTCTGTATGCAAGTACTCTTTTGACACTTCAATCTGATTCTGAGATCAGACAGTTTCAACTGAAATTGGCTGAGAAGCTGTCAGCTGAGTTCCTTCAGGTACAGGGGCTGTTTCACTGAAACTCAGTCAGTTCAGCCATCAGCCCTTCCTTTGGAATAGGAGCTGTTCCATGGGAACTAGCTGAGAAGCCTTTGGCCTAGCTCCTCCAGGACCAAGCTGTTCCCTTAGAACTGGCTGGTATTAGGCCTGCAGACACTGTGAATGCAAGCTGTTTAAATTGAGCTGTAAATTGTTTAAGCTGTTGGAAAATTATTCTTTTACTCTAGAGAAAAATCTCTGAGAAAAGGGATCCCAGTTATATAAATATTTTGAGGGCACACCCCCTCCCCCGCACTGAGACTCTAGCCAATTTTATATTTAAAAACCTTGGTTCTTCCTCATGCACATTTCTAATTAAATGGACTGACCTGACCACAGGCAATTTAGAATATCAATGGCCATTATGGGTAATTTTGAAATCCCTGAACTTAATTTTCTTAAAACCAAATTGGATTACAAGAGCTCAAAAATCTTCAGAACTGAATGGGATGTCTATTCTGACTGGTATTTTGAGGTGATGGAATAAAATTTACGTTTTGAGTCCAGACAAGAAAATTTAAGCATAACATAGTCCCTGTCTGTATTGGGCCCTCCCTATGTGCAATGTGCACCTGATTATACATTAACCAAATTGCCTCAAAGCAGGAATGCCTGCTTGACCATAAAGATCAACATTTTCCCTTCTTCATACACCAGCAATGTAACTCCTTAAAAGACAACATTCTTTTTTTTTTTTTAATTTTTTAACATCTTTATTGGAGTATAATTGCTTTACAATGGTGTGTTAGTTTCTGCTTTATAACAAAGTGAATCAGCTATACATGTACATATGTCCCCATATCTCCTCCCTCTTGCGTCTCCCTCCCAACCTCCCTGTCCCACCCCTTTAGGTGGTCACAAAGCACAGAGCTGGTCTTCCCATGTGATGCAGCTGCTTCCCACTAGCTATCTATTTTACATTTAGTAGTATATATAAGTCCATGCCACTCTCTCACTTCGTCCCAGCTTACCTTCCCCCTCCCCATATCCTCAAGTCCATTCTCTATGTCTGAGTCTTTATTTCTGTCCACCCCTAGGTTCTTCAAAACCACTTTTTTTTTTTTTAGATTCCATATATATGCGTTAGCATACAGTATTTGTTTTTCTCTTTATGACTTATCTCACTCTGCATGACAGACTCTAGGTCCATCCACCTAATGAGGTGAATATAGCTGAATTTTGTTTCTTTTTATGGCTGAGTAATATTCCATTGTATATATGTGACATATCTTCTTTATCCATTCATCTGTTGATGGACACTTAGGTTGCTTCCATGTCCTGGCTATTGTAAATAGCACTGCAATGAACATTGTGGTACATGACTCTTTGAATTACAGTTTTCTCAGGGTATATGCCCAGTAGTGGGATTGCTGGGTCATATAGTAGTTCTATTTGTAGTTTTTGAAGGAACCTGCATACTGCTCTCCACAGTGGCTGTATCAATTTACATTCCCACCAACAGTGCAAGAGGGTTCCCTTTTCTCCACACCCTCTCCAGCATTTATTGTTTCTAGATTTTTTGATGATGGACATTCTACTGGTGTGAGGTGATACCCCATTGTAGTTTTGATTTGCATTTCTCTAATGATTAGTGATGTTGAGCATCCTTTCATGTGTTTGTTGGCAATCAGTATATCTTCTTTGGAGAAATGTCTATTTAGGTCTTCTACCCATTTTTGGATTGGGTTGTTTGGTTTCTTGATATTGAGCTTCATGAACTGCTTGTAAATTTTGGAGATTAATCCTTTGTCACTTGCTTCATTTGCAAATATTTCCTCCCATTCTGAGGGTTCTTTTCATCTTGTTTATGGTTTCCTTTGCTGTGCAAAAGCTTTTAAGATTCATTAGGTCCCATTTATTTTTGTTTCTATTTCCATTTCTCTAAGAGGTGGGTCAAAAAGGATCTTGCTGTGATTTATGTCAAAGAGTGTTCTGACTATGTTTTCCTCTAAGAGTTTTATAGTGTTTGGCCTTACATTTAGGTCTTTAATCCATTTTGAGTTTATTTTTGTGTATGGTGTTAGGGAGTGTTCAAATTTCATACTTTTACATGTACCTGTCTGGTTTTAGCAGCACCACTTATTGAAGAGGCTGTCTTTTCTGCACTGTATATTCTTGCCTCCTTTATCAAAGATAAGGTGACCATATGTGCATGGGTTTATCTCTGGGCTTTCTATCCTGTTCCATTGATCTATATTTCTGTTTTTGTGCCAGTACCATACTGTCTTGATTACTGTAGCTTTGTAGTATAGTCTGAAGTCAGGGAGCCTTATTCCTCCAGCTCCATTTTTTGTTCTCAGGATTGCTTTGGCTATTCGGGGTCTTTTGTGTTTCCATACAAACTGTGAAATTTTTTGTTCTAGTTCTGTGAAAAATGCCAGTGGTAGTTTGATAGGGATTGCATTGAATCTGTAGATTGTTTTGGGTAGTACAGTCATTTTCACAATGTTGATTCTTCCAATCCAAGAACATGGTATATCTCTCCATCTGTTTGTATCATCTTTAATTTCTTTCATCAGTGTCTTATAATTTTCTGCATACAGGTCTTTTGTCTCCTTAGGTAGGTTTATTCCTAGGTATTTTATTGTTTTTGTTGCAGTGGTAAATGGGAGTGTTTTCTTAATTTCACTTTCAGATTTTTCATCATTAGTGTATAGGAATGCTAGAGATTTCTGTGCATTAATTTTGTATCCTGCAACTTTACCAAATTCATTGATTAGCTCTAGTAGTTTTCTGGTAGAATCTTTAGGATTCTCTATGAATAGTGTCATGTCATCTGCAAACAGTGACAGCTTTACTTCTTTTTTTCCGATTTGGATTCCCTTATTTCTTTTTCTTCTCTGATTGCTGTGGCTAAAACTTCCAAAACTATGTTGAATAATAGTGGTGAGAGTGGGCAACCTTGTCTTGTTTCTGATCTTAGTGGAAATGGTGTCAGTTTTTGGACTATATATCTTTGGTGAATTTTACATAAAACATCAGTGTGCCATTTTGATGTATGATCCTTTGTTTTGAGAATGTATATAACTGTGCCTTTGACTTCTAAATAAGTGGAACAGTCCTCAAAAGGAATAGTCCTTTTCCTTTCTGAAAGACTGTCCCCTGGGTTAAAATCCTCAGGTTGGCTTGAATAAAGTTCTCTATTTCTCCTTAAGATCAACTGTTGATTAATTTTTCATCCATAGTGACTTCCTAACATTATCAGGAGTCTACAATTGCCTCTCTGCAAAATAAGATTTTAAGATTAACTGAGGCAAATGAATGATTTAAAAAGATAAAATGGCTCCTGAAGCCTCAAACTCTTCTTTGGCTTCTTCATCTCAGCCTTTGCCTCTGATGCCGTCTTGTCTCCCTCCCTCACTCATGCCCAGAATCTGCCCCAGGCACCATTTTCCTCCTTCCCTTCAAAGCCACCTACACCTCCTCTATACCCTCAATTTATTCATATGAATTCTCTTACCAAATACCCCTTTTCTCTGAAACTCTCCCCATACCCTTTTTCTCTGAACTTATCAGAGCCAGTCCCTTTAAAACTAAGCCTTCTGAGGATGCAAAGCCTTATTTTTTATATTTCCTGAACTAAAGCTGAACTGTGAGCCATAGTCAAAGGTTTTCCCAAAGTAACCAAAGATCCTCACAGGTTTGGTAAGTAATTTAATATAGTCATTCAAACTTATGAACCTGGTTTTTCTAACGTATATCTACTAGTTCATATGCTTGTCGGTGAACGCCAGGCCCAGCATTAGATGAAAACTCCTAATTGGGAAAATCCTAAGTTCCCTCTGATGGAGAAAATTTTCACACATTGAGGTATGGAGAAGTCATCTCGGCTTATACATTGTTCAGCTTGAACTTTGTGTGAACTAAAACAGCCTGTCAAACACACACAACACATCTGCTTTTTTTTTTTTTCAATTTAAGAAAATGTAATGGGATGTGGAGAATATAGTAGTAGTTGGAGGGGGGAGGGCTGCTAGCCTGCCCTTTTTACAATGTGTACAACTGCATTAAGATTTTATAACAAGAGTGGCATTTATGCTTCTTAAAACTACCTTCTATAGTGGAGTATAATACAGAAAAAAAGACACTTCAACAAGAGAAATATGGAATGAATCATAAATCCACTTGATGACAAAGGAAATCAAAATGCTTAAGGAAAACACAACTACATCAAATACTACCATGCACTAAAATTAATCTGACAAACTATGTACACTTCTAGTAATTTTTTTCAAACAATGGTAAAAGATGTGAAACTCTAATTCAATAGGAACAGATCAATCTCTATTTTGCCTGAGTTTCAAACTTTCTGACAGCATCAATTATTCCACTATATTAGAAACAGCAAGCAGTCTTACGTACTGCATCCATACATCATGGACTTTCTTGCAATAAAATGTTTTTGTGTTTTTAACTTATCGTAAACAAACTCACAATCAGGAGGGGAAAAAAAACAACACTTTTTCCAACTCCCACGTTCTGAATGGGGTTTTAGATAAAGAATCAATGTTTGCCAAAGAGAACAAGAATCTCTGTAAGCATTAAAGCTTCGATGATATAGAAGCCCTTTGTATACATCCCAGTTTTTATCACCAGGTTATTTTACTTTAGATGACCTACACTATGGCTCAGAAATATGTTAACTTTTAACAGGACTCATGACCTAACTCACTAATTACTTCTATCTGTTTAGTCACTTGTACAATCCATGTTTTCATCTTGGCTTCAACCAAGTCTTATAATTTTGTTGTTTTATTTTTACAGCAGTATTGAATGTCCTATAAGTACCTCTCCCGGTTCTATCTGGAAGCCTGTATTAGAGAACAAGCAACAACAAACTTACTGACTACATACCCCAGGCTTCTCCAATAATACTTAAACCCCTCAGCCAAGAATGTCTTTTTATGGCAGGTCTGGCCTGGGGAGATGGTGATGGACCTGTTCTCTAACAGTCCTATCAAAGCAAGGCCCTAAGGGACAAAAGACATAAGGAAAGTCAAGTTAATTATTCTTACATCTGTCCACTCCCTCTTGGGTCATCAACGCTCAGGTTCTACAGGCACACTCAATAACCTAAGGTGTCAAAGGGAGTTCCCATGAGAACTAGCCCAACAGTTATCTGCCTTACTTGCCCATAACTGACTAGGCTCTCCAGGTAATTATAAATGCAATAGTATTCTTAAGACACAAGAACTTCCTCTTTGACTCAGAAGAGTAAGGAAACATGTACAATATAAGTGTGTAAAGCAATAAATTCTAATCAATGTTGCAAAAAATGCTGTTATTGTAACACCAATCAGCTCAAACTAACTTTCTTAAAACATTTTTTTTAGGATAGGCTGGCTAACATTCAAAAATTGCCTATGTAAGTTCTTAGCTTACATTCTATTTAAACATTTCTAGAGCAAGTAGTAACTAGAATAGACAAAAAACAGACAATATATCTGGACCTAAACCTAAATGTGAAATTGGGTCCACAGGCACACTCTTAACCATTTTTCCAAAGAAATATGTTTAAACGGCTTTACCATGCAGAGCTATGGCTTCCCGGAAGGGTTGCAAATCAGTCTCTACAGATGAGCTAGTTTCCGTTGAAGTAGCTCGGTTAGGGGACACTACAGTCAGTCTTGGGGGAGCTCTAGAGTTTCGCGGTGGAGGAAATTTTCCACACAGGAAGCTGATCAAATCTTCTCTACGAATAGTTCTTCTGCGCTTTTTAACCCAAGCCAACACATCTTTATTGCGTCGCTGATAGCCAATCTGAATTCCAGTATCAAAACTTCGCTGATGGGTATCCACGCTTTCTTTGTAAAGGTTGGTAACGGCAGTGGCTGCATTTTGGAAGGGAACCCAAAGAGAAAGTCCTGGCTGCTGACACATTCGGTCTTTGTAGAGCTGGGCCACGGCGGTGGCCGAGTTCTGGAAGAGGTGCCACAGCTTCTGCTGCTTGTGCTCGGGCTGTGCGGCGGCCGCCGCCTCCTCCTGCAGCTCAGGGGGCAACTGCTCGTCCTGCTCGGCCTCGGCCAGGCACTGCCGCTCCCACTTGGAGAACCAGTGCTCGGGCCCGTGCTCCTGGATCTCGGCCTCGCCCTCCTCCTTCCGCTCCTCCATCCTCCGTGGCCTCCAGCGGCCTCGCAGCCGCCGCGGCCGCGTCCTGCTCAGGCGGGGCCCCCGCGGGAGCGTCGTCGTCGAGCGGCCCGGCGGCGGGGCCCAGCGGCCTGCGGCGGCTCCTCGCGGCGGGCCAGGCCTCCTGCACCCCGACGGCCTGCGAGCCCCGCCCCGCGGCCCCGCGCTGCCCGGGACGACCCCCGACCCGGTCCTCCCCACCCCCGGCCCCTGCCGAAGTGCGCGGCGGACTGGATGAACATCGCCGCCTCTCGCCTCGCCGGCCTGAGCACGTCTACCGCTCCGCCATGGCGCCGCGGCCTCCCTAGGGCCACCGCCGACAGCTCCGCGTAGCCCTGCTGGCGCCGCCGAGCCTACCCCGAACACTGAGAAACGTAGTCGTCGCTGACGCCGTCGTCGACGCCTCTGCGGTTGCTGGTCCCCGCCCACATGCTGACGGGGAAGCACCGCCCACTCGGCCCTGGCTCCCCTGCACGGTTGGGGCACGCCGGATCCGAGGGCTTCTATTGGTCCAATCCGACCGGTTCCGCTTGCCGGCCTCTAAACGCAGCGCCGTGATTGGCTCATCGGCGTGTCCGCCTGACGTAACCAAGGGGAAGGAGGGGGAGGAGCTGACAGTGGTTGCATCCGAGCCAACCTAAGGCGGCGGGGGGAGGGGGGGTGAGCACAACACATCTGCTTTAACCATTAAAGAATGTCTGTTTTGAAGATAAGGATAAAAAAACTCCCTTCTTATGACATCCATATTAACACGCCCTCAAAGAAAAGGTTCACTTCCCAGATACCAGGGTCCTGTTGTCTCACTCTCTATATACTAAACCTGTCTCTTTTGGACACTTGAAGAATATACCCCTGTCGTGTTTGATGTATGTTCTTTGCTCTGATAAGGTACATGACTATGCTAAAAACCGTGCTTCAACTGAGCAGTTTCTTAGAGTTATCTGAGAGGCTGTCTCCTGGGCTACAGTCCTCAGTTTGGCAAATAAAACTCTTTTCTATTCCTATTACAGATTGTTATTGATTATTTCCATCAACACCTAAGAGTAAAACACGGAGACCAACCTGCTAACTTACATATGATCAAGCTTGGGCAATTGCTAGGTGACTTTTTCAAAACCTGTTGATTGGAACAAAATTCAGCCTTTTACATGAAAACCTGATGAATCTGCTCATGACTATTACAATCGACTTCAGATTATTTTTAAAGAAAATTCTGATCTTCTTTTAGAGGTTGATTCCACTCAGATAGCGTTAAACTTTATATTTATTAATGGGCTGAACCAGGACCATTCCCTTCTAGTAAAAAGAACCAGGATGGGATGGGAAACTAGAGTTTTCCACTCCAGAGTCTAGTGAATCTGGCAAACCAGCTGTCTCTCACTCTAAATGAGTCACCTCAATGAAAAACCACTGAAATTCTTAATCTTCAACTCCAGCAAATGAAGGTTCCTGAATGAAACCAAAACCCTCCCAGTTTGCCACAAAGAGCTATTGTCACAAAGAGCCAGGATGTCAGAAAAAAGACTGTTACAAATTTAAGCATTTTAGGCACCTTCTGCCCTCTAACCAGTCTTTCCAATGTCCTCTGAATTCTCAACAATGGGGCTCGGGGGGACTACAGGGGCTCTTCCTAATCTTCCCACTTAATAGAATTGGAGAAACATTTCTCCAGATTGGGGATGAATGTCTTCCAGTCCTAACTGACAATGGAACCACAATCTTGGTACTCAGTGCCACTACTACAAAGCAGTCCCTGCCTTGGAGTACTAAAACAGTTCAAACAGTGGGATCTCTAATGAACCCCAAGAGCTTCCTATCTCTGAACCTATTCCCTTTTGTTTAGGCCCTTTGAGAGATACACACCCTTTTCTCCTTAGTTGCTCTGCCCTTATCCATTTATTAGGTCAAGACTTCTTAAAGAAGTATGCATGGCAGAGTTTCTTTATCCCAAAGGGGGGAAATAATTCTAGATTTGACAATAGTCATCAAAGTAACCAATCATGTAAATTAAATCACCCTTTGACATCTTTAATTGCTTCAGCTCTGACAGTCCTAGAGCTGATTCTGAAAACTCTGATTATTTGTCCCTATTGAATCAGCTACCACCCTCCTACGGACAAAATCTCCACCTGATATTGGCAAAATTTACAGCATGCCTCCCATCACGATTCAGATAAGTCCCTCAAAACCTCTTCCTAGAATTAATCAATACCCTATAAATAAAGAAACCCTTCAAGGCATGAAGCCCATAATAGAAGATTACAGGTCTCAAGACACCATTATCCCTGTACTAATCTTTCTAATACTTCTATTTAACCTGTGAGAAAACCTAAGGACCCAGGATGGAGGTTCATCCAGTACCTCCAAGTAATAAACAACACTGTTATCCCTCGACCCCCTGTTGTTCCTAACCCTCATATGTTACTAACATCCATTCTCACTGGAAGTGAATTCTTTACTGTAATTGATTTATGCAGTGCATTCTCTAGTATTCCAGTTGACCAAGCCAGCCAATAACTTTTGCCTTCACTTGGGAAGAAAAACAATTCACTTGGACACTAATGCCTCAGGTTTAACTGATTCCTTATTTCTCAAATCCTGAAGGCTGATCTGGATGATATAAATTACCCTAGAGGTTCTATTTTGTTGCAATATGTGGATGATTTGTTTCTTTGTTCTACTTCTCAAGCCTCCTCATAGGAAGACAGCATCCACTTGCTAAAGCTTTTAGCCTCAAAGGGACATAAAATTACCAAAGAAAAAGTGCAGTTTGTCCAAACCCAGGTTTAGGGCATCTGATATCAGAACAAGAACTACACCTATATCCAGGTAAACTTTATAGTGTCCTAAGTTTCCCAAAACCCCAAACTAAACACTATCTGTGACTATTTCTTGGGTTAGTTGGTTATGCTGAAATGAGATCCCAAATTTCTCGCTTATGGCCAAACCTCTGTATGTTTTATTCAAGAATAACAACCCCAGCGAAATTTAATGGGAAAAATCAGATGGCGTAGCTTTTAAGGCCTTAAAGGAGAGTTTGAAGAACCCACCTGCCCTGGGGCATCCCAATTATCAGATTCCCTTTTTCCTTTTTGTATATGAAAAAGGAAATATCCTTGGGGTACTCATCCCATAACACAGGGAACACCATTGACCCATAGGGTATTATAGCCAGCAACTGGACCCTGTAATATGGGGATACCTGCCTTGCCTTAGAGTCATTAGGCCCCAGCTCTTTCAGTTAAAACCACTGAGAGAGACAGGAGAAGATGGCAGAAGAGTAGGACATGGAGATCACCTTCCTCCCCACAGATACATCAGAAATACATCTACACGTGGAACAGCTCCTACAGAACACCTACTGAACGCTGGCAGAAGACCTCAGACCTCCCAAAAGACAAGAAACTCCCCGCGTACCTGGGTAGGGCAAAAGAAAAAACAGAAAAAAGAATAGGGACGGGACCTGCACCAGTGGGAGGGAGCTGTGAAGGAGGAAAGGTTTCCACACACTAGAAGCCCCTTCGCAGGCGGAGACTGCGGGGGACGGAGGGGGTAAGCTTCAGAGCCACGGAGGAGAGCGCAGCAACAGGGGTGCGGAGGGCCAAGCGGAGAGATTCCTGCACAGAAGATCGGTGCCGACCAGCCCTCACCAGCCCGAGAAGCTAGTCTGCTCACCTGCCAGGACGGGCGGCGGCTGGAAGCTGAGGCTCGGGCTTTGGAGCTTGGATCCCAGGGAGAGGACTAAGGTTGGCGGCGTGAACACAGACTGAAGGGGGCTAGTGCGCCACGGCTAGCCGGGAGAGAGTCCGGGAAAGAGTCTGGACCTGACAAAGAGACAATACACTTTTTCCTGCCTCTTTGTTTCCCGGTGTGCGAGGAGAGGGGATTAAGAGCGCTGCTTAAAGGAGCTCCAGAGACAGGCGCGAGCCGCGGCTATCAGCGTGGACCCCAGAGACGGGCATGAGACGATAAGGCTGCTGCAGCAGCCACCAAGAAGCCTGTGTGCGAGCACAGGTCATTATCCCCACCTCCCCTCCCGGGAGCCTGTGCAGCCCGCCACTGCCAGGGTCCTGGGATCCAGGGACAACTTCTCTGGGAGAACGCATGGTGCGCCTCAGGCTGGTGCAACAGCACACTGGCTTCTGCCGCCGCAGGCTCGCCCCGCATCCGTACCCCTCCCTCCCCCCGGCCTGAGTGAGCCAGAGCCCCCGAATCAGCAGCTCCTTTAACCCTGTCCTGTCTGAGCGAAGAACAGACGCCCTCAGGCGACCTACACACAGAGGCGGGGCCAAATCCAAAGCTGAACCCCGGCAGGTGTTCGAACAGAGAAGAGAAAGGGAAATTTCTCCCAGCAGCCTCAGAAGCAGTGGATTAAAACTCCACAGTCAACTTGATGTACCCTGCATCTGTGGAATACCTGAATAGCCAACAAATCATCCCAAATTGAGGAGGTGGACTTTGGGAGCAAGGTATATTATTTTTTCCCCTTTTCCTCTTTTTGTGAGTGTATATGTGCATGGTTCTCTGCGATATTTTGTCTGTATAGCTTTGCTTTCACCATTTGTCCTAGGGTATTGTCCGTCCATATTTTTTTTCTTTACTTTGAAAAATTTTTTCCTTAATAATTGTTTTTTATTTTAATAACTTTATTTTATTTTATCTTACTTTATTTTAGTTTATCCTCTTTCTTTCTTCCTTTCTTTCTATTTTTTCTCCCTTTTATTCTGAGCCGTGTGGAGGACAGTCTCTTGGTGCTCCAGCCAGGCGTCAGGGCTGTGCCACTGAGGTGGGAGAGCCAAACGCAGGACACTGGTCCAGAAGAGACCTCCCAGCTCCATGTAATATCAAACAGCAAAAATCTCCCAGAGATCTCCATCTCAACACCAACACCCAGCTTCACTCAACGACCAGCAAGCTCCAGTGCTGGACACCCTATGCCAAACAACTAGCAAGACAGGAACACATCCCCATCCATTAGCAGAGAGGCTGCCTAAAATCACAGTAAGGCCAGACACCCCAAAACACACCACCAGACGTGGACCTACCCACTAGAAAAACAAGATCCAGCCTCATCCACCAGAACACAGGCACTAGTCCCCTCCACCAGGAAACCTACACAACTCACTGAACCAACCTTAGCCACTGAGGACAGACACCAAAAACAACGGGAACTATGAACCTGGAGCCTGCGAAAAGGAGACCCCAAACACAGTAAGATAAGCAAAATGAAAAGACAGAAGAACACACAGCAGATGAAGGAGCACGGTAAAAACCCACCACACCTAAAAAATGAAGAGGAAACAGGCAGTCTACCTGAAAAAGAATTCAGAATAATGATAGTAAAGATGATCCAAAATCTTGGAAATAGAATAGAAAAATGCAAGAAACATTTAACAAGGACCTAGAAGAACTAAAGAGGAAACAAGCAATGATGAACAACACAATAAATGAAATTAAAAATACTCTAGATGGGATCAATAGCAGAATAACTGAGGCAGAAGAACAGATAAGTGACCTGGAAGATAAAATAGTGGAAATAACTACTGCAGAGCAGAATAAAGAAAAAAGAATGAAAAGAACTGAGGACAGTCTCAGAGACCTCTGGGACAATTAAACGCACCAACATTCAAATTATAGGGGTCCCATAAGAAGAAGAGAAAAAGAAAGGGACTGAGAAAATATTTGAAGAGATTATAGTTGAAAATTTCCCTAAAATGTGAAAGGAAATAGTCACTCAACTCCAGGAAGCACAGAGAGTCCCATACAGGATAAATCCAAGGAGAAACATGCCAAGACACATATTAATCAAACTATCAAAAATTATATACAAAGAAAACATATTAAAAGCAGCAAGGGAAAAACAACAAATAACACACAAGGGAATCCCCATAAGGTTAACAGCTGATCCTTCAGCAGAAACTCTGCAAGCCAGAAGGGAGGGCAGGACATATTTAAAGTGATGAAGGAGAAAAACCTACAACCAAGATTACTCTACCCAGCAAGGATCTCATTCAGGTTTGATGGAGAAATTCAAACCATTACAGACAAGCAAAAGCTGAGAGAGTTCAGCACCACCAAACTTGCTTTACAACAAATGGTAAAGGAACTTCTCTAGGCAAGAAACACAAGAGAAGGAAAAGACCTACAATAAAAAGCCCAAAACAATTAAGAAAATGGGAATAGGAACATACATATCGATAATTACCTTAAATGTAAATGGATTAAATGCTCCCACCAAAAGACACAGACTGGCTGAATGGATACAAAAACAAGACCCGTATATATGCTGTCTATAAGAGACCCACTTCAGACCTAGGGACACATACAGACTGAAAGTGAGGGGATGGAAAAAGATATTCCATGCAAAAGGAAAACAAAAGAAAGCTGGAGTAGCAATTCTCATATCAGACAAAATAGACTTTAAAGTAAAGACTATTACAAGAGACAAAGAAGGATACTACATAATGATCAAGGGATCAATCCAAGAAGAAGAGAGAACAACTGTAAATATTTATGCACCCAACATAGGAGCACATCAATACATAAGGCAAATACTAACAGCCATAAAAGGGGAAATCGACAGTAACACATTCATAGTAGGGGACTTTAACACTCCACTTTCACCAATGGACAGATCATCCAAAATGAAAATAAATAAGGCAACACAAGCTTTAAATGATACATTAAACAAGATGGACTTAATTGATATTTATAGGACATTCCATCCAAAAAACAACAGAACACACATTTTTCTCAAGTGCTCATGGAACATTCTCCAGGATAGATCATATCTTGGGTCACAAATCAAGCCTTGGTAAATTTAAGAAATTTGAAATCTTATCAAGTATCTTTTTCGACCACAAAGCTATGAGACTAGAAATCAATTACAGGAAAAAATCTGTAAAAAATACAAACACATGGAGGCTAAACAATACACTGCTTAATAACGAAGTGATCACTGAAGAAATCAAAGAGGAAATCAAAAAATTCCTAGAAACAAATGACAATGGATACATGACGACCCAAAACCTATGGGATGCAGCAAAAGCAGTTCTAAGAGGGATGTTTATAGCAATACAATCCTACCTTAAAAAACAGGAAACATCTCAAATAAACAAACTAACCTTGCACCTAAGCAATTAGAGAAAGAAGAACAAAAAAACCCCAAAGTTAGCAGAAGGAAAGAAATCATAAAGATCAGATCAGAAATAAATGAAAAAGAAATGAAGGAAACAATAGCAAAGATCAATAAAACTAAAAGCTGGTTCTTTGAGAAGATAAACAAAATTGATAAACCATTAGCCAGACTCATGAAGAAAAAAAGGAAGAAGACTCAAATCAATAGAATTAGAAATAAAAAGGGAGAAGTAACAACTGACACTGCAGAAATACAAAGGATCATGAGAGATTACTACAAGCAACTCTATGCCAATAAAATGGACTACCTGGAAGAAACAGACAAATTCTTAGAAATGCACAACCTGCCGAGACTGAACCAGGAAGAAATAGAAAATATGAACAGACCAATCACAAGCACTCAAACTGAAACTGTGATTAAAAATCTTCCAACAAACAAAATCCCAGGACCAGATGGCTTCACAGACGAATTCTACCAAACACTTAGAGAAGAGCTAACACCTATCCTTCTCAAACTCTTCCAAAATATAGCAGAGGGAGGAACACTCCCAAACTCATTCTACGAGGCCACCATCACCCTGATACCAAAACCAGACAAAGATGTCACAAAGAAAGAAAACTACAGGCCAATATCACTGATGAACATAGATGCAAAAATCCTCAACAAAATACTAGCAAACAGAATCCAACAGCACATTAAAAGGATCATACATCATGATCAAGTGGGGTTTATGCCAGGAATGCAAGGATTCTTCAATATACGCAAATCAAGCAATGTGATACACCATATTAACAATTTGGAGAAAAACCATATGATCATCTCAATAGATGCAGAGAAAGCTTTCGACAAAATTCAACACCAATTTATGATGAAAAACATCCAGAAAGCAGGCATAGAGGGAACTTTCCTCAACATAATAAAGGCCATATATAACAAACCCAGAGCCAACATCGTCCTCAATGGTGAATAACTGAAACCATTTCCACTAAGGTCAGGAAGAACACAAGGTTGCCCACTCTCACCACTATTATTCAACATAGTTTTTGAAGTTTTAGCCACAGCAATCAGAGAAGAAAAAGAAATAAAAGGAATCCAAATCAGAAAAGAAGTAAAGCTGTCACTGTTTGCACATGACATGATACTATACATAGAGAATCCTAAAGATGCTACCAGAAAACTACTAGAGCTAATCAATGAATTTGATAAAGTAGCAGGATACAAAATTAATGCAGAAATCTCTGGCATTCCTTTACACTAGTGATGAAAAATCTGAAAGTGAAATTAAGAAAACACTCCCATTTACCACTGCAACAAAAACAATAAAATATGTAGGAATAAACCTACCTAAAGAGACAAAAGACCTGTATGCAGAAAATTATAAGACACTGATGAAAGAAATTAAAGATGATACAAACAGATGGAGAGATATACCATGTTCTTGGATTGGAAGAATCTACATTGTGAAAATGACTCTACTACCCAAAGCAATCTACAGATTCAATGCGATCCCTATCAAACTACCACTGGCATTTTTCACAGAACTAGAACAAAAAATTTCACAATTTGTATGGAAACACAAAAGACCCCGAATAGCCAAAGCAATCCTGAG